>NW_015153307.1:11419-13012 GCF_000732505.1 Cyprinodon variegatus | reverse complement strand
AAATGTACTTGTCTTCCGCTTTATCTGGGACCGGGTCACAGGGCAGCAGTCTCAGCAGAGACTCTGAGACTTCCCTCTCTCCAGACTCCTCCTCCAGCTCTGCTGGGGGAAGCTCAAGTCGACCCCAGGCCAGCTGGAAAACATAGTCATTCCAGCGTGTCCTGGGTCAACTAACTCCCAGTGGGACGTGTCTGGATCACCCCCAAAGGGGGGGCGCCAGGGGGCATCTGAAAGAGGTTTTCAAGCCACCTTAGCTGGCTGCTTTCTATGCGGAGGAGAAGTTGATCTACTCCGAGCTTCTCCTGAAGGACCGGGCTCCTCAACCTGTCCTATAAGGCAGAGCCCAGCCGCCTTACGGAGAAAGCTCATTTCAGACGCTTGTATTCCGGATGTTTCTGTCATGATCCAGATGTCATGACCATGGGTTGAGGGTAGGAACAAAGGCCGACTGGTAATTTGAGGGCTTTGCCTTTTCACTCCGCTGTCTTTTCTGTGCCGACAGACCGGCACAGCGTCTGCATTATAGCAGTTGCCGCATCGATCCATTTATTGATCACACATTTAATTCTCTCCTCACTCGGGAAAAGGACCTCAAGATACTTAAATCCCCCAACCTGAAAGCGAAAAGCCACCTTTTTCCAATAGGAACCATGGCCTCAGACTTGGAGGGACTGGTTCTCACCGCTTCACACTATTCTTCAAACCACCCTAGTGCATGCTGCAGGTCTCTGCAGGTGGAAGCCAGCACAACCACGTCATCTGCAAACAGCAGGGACAAGATCCGCTGGTCACCAAACCAGACCCCCTCCCTCCCTTTTGACTGGTGACAGAGGGCAGTGCTGTAGGAGTCCAATATGCACTCAGAGCAAGTATCAATTAATGCTGGCAATGCGGACCTAACTCCTGCTCCGCTTGTGCAAAGACAGGATAGGCCCTAGTAAAAGCCCCCCGACCTGCTAAACCTGAAGCGTCCCCCACAGGGCTCCACAAAGGACACGGTCGAATGCCTTCTCCATGTCTACAAAACACATGTGGACCGACTGGCAAACTCCTAATAATCCTCAAAAACCCTGCAGAGAGAGTAGAGCCACTGTTCCACTGAGCTGAAGTTCGACAGTTAGCTGGTCTCTCCTCTCCAGCCCCGTGGCATAGGCCTTCCTCGGGAGACTCAAATGCGTGATCCCTCCCTTATGTAAATGTGTTAATTTATTAAACATTAATAGATGATAAAAAAATTTATTTGAGCCAAAACACTGTTAGCACCCAACAACCCCCCCCACCGCAACCCCCACTTTGTTGATAAAGTTGGCGGATTCAATTCAGCTCAGTTTATTTCTATAGCACCAATTCACATCACATCTCAAGGTACTTTACGGTTCACCAGATCATCCAGTCAGATTGATTCAAAGTTTTTTAACTAAGGAAAACCAGATGATTGCATCAACTCCTTGACTGGAAGGCAATCCCTCACACTAAGCACAGATAAAATAATCATGACATCTTAAATAGTTACCAGAGTGATTAAGTACTGACATGGATGTTTTAGCTTTTAACATACTGTAGAATTCAAATTATAGTAATTTCTACCTTTGA
>NW_015153307.1:6659-8065 GCF_000732505.1 Cyprinodon variegatus | reverse complement strand
CTTTATTTACAAATAAAGAATATACAATTGCAGACAGTACTATGCTCGAGGTACTGGGGTAACAGAACTACAGGATTCCATGAAACAAAAAAAAAAAAATAGAGTTTCATAGCTTTAGAGTTAATGCATATTTTTAAGGAGTTCAAAAAACAACTTACATAAGCTCTAAAAACAGTGAGGTTGGGTTTGGTTTTAGCAAATTTACAAACATGTATATGGAACTTGGCTAATAGAATAAGAACATTTATAATATATTCTTTCCCAGACATGCTGCCCTTGGAAATACCAAACAGAACATGTTTAAGTATATTGCATTTCCCATTAACAAAATTATTGAAGTCACACCAAAAAACTTTGCTAAAAGAGCATTCCCGAAAAAGGTGGGTTAATGTTTCTTGTTCGATGTGACAGAAGGAACAAAGTTGATCAATATTTGGAATATATTTGTTCAGTACTGAATTAACAGGATAACACCTGTGTAAAATTTTAAGGGACACTTCCCGTATTTTATTAGAAATAAAAAAATTCTTGGCAATAACCATGTTTGTTCCCAATTGATATCTGAAAATAGATTGTTCCAAAAAACGTCATAAAATAGCTCATTGTGAGTATGACTCCAAACACATCATCCTGTTTGTGTTCCACTCAGGCAGAACCAGGTGTTCCTGTTACCTGGGTCCTGCTCCAGAGGGACCAGATCAAGGAGGGAAACCCAAACATTGCTTAAAATCTCCTAAAAGCTCAAATGTTCAGTGAAACTCTGTATTAAAGGTATAGTGGAAGATTTTCTTTTTACGGGATGGATCATCTAAATAAGTGGTCCTCCTAATTGTCAATCATTCAGGTGATACATTTGAAACCATTCAAAATTTCCTTGGCTGGTTCCTTACAATTCCTTTTTAACATTTATCTTTATACTAAAATATTCTTTCTATCATTATTTGTGGAGATTCAGATCTAAAGAGAAGTCTAATCTCCTGGTTAGACACTGTATTTAGGAGACTGGGTGGAGTCAGAGTAAGAAAGTCACAGCCATTCGGCTGGTGTTTGACAGGGAAGGGCCATTTTGAATGGCTGCTACTGCATGTTTACATAACGCTGTCCTAGATGCTCCTCGCCAGTTAGCTACCTTTTTCTGCGTATGTGCACTTTCAGGCGTATATCTGTGTTGAGCTACGGTTTCAGCCAGATATTGAAGCTCCCCTTTCTCACTGTTGTTCTTTAAAAATGGCCGAGAGGCATAAGAAAAAAGGTGTCCACGAAGTGTATGAGAAAAAAAGAAAGGCCTCAGAAGAGAGAAACAAAACCAGAGTTTTTTTTTTTTAGGAGATTCTTTCACGCGATGGGGTACACTGAAAGCTCAGGTTGGGATCAGGGTTGTGCATGTGTGTTTTTTTTTTAAGTGG
>NW_015153307.1:0-1219 GCF_000732505.1 Cyprinodon variegatus | reverse complement strand
ACAGTGACACATTTTGTAAAAAGAAGATAGGTGGTTTTAGAGGGGCGTGAAGGAAGCCATCTTTGTTAAGAAAGGAAAACCAACCTTAAACAGAGGGGCTGAACTCAGATTTCAGCTTTCAAAAACCTACAATTCAGCGATTGAGTTGATTCCTTCCCGCTATCATCGCAACCTCAACCCCCTTACAGGGGAACAGAGCACCTCGCCTGTTACCAATGGAATACTGTAGGCACCAATAAAAGTAATAAATTCGGTACTCAACCCTAATTATTAATGTCTGGATTTTTTTTATTTCAGATTCTGAATGAACTATATTTACAGCAGGTAAAATAAGTATTGAACATACCACCATTTTTCTCAGTAAATACATATTTATAGAGACGCCATTGACATGAGATTTTCACCAGATGTTGGTAACAATCCGTGCAATCCACACATTCAAAGAAATCAAACCATAGATGTCCAGAAATTAAATTATGTGTCTTGTTGAAATTAATTTAACATTTTGTACAAAAGCCTTTATTGGCAAGGACAGCTTCAAGACGCTTCCTGTAAGAAGACATTAGTCACATGCATTGATCAGGTGTGATTTTGGCCCATTCTTCCACACAAACAGTCTTCAAATCTTGAAGGATTCCTGGGCCTCTGCCATGAACTCTGATCTCTGGTTCTTTCCATAGATTTTCTATTGGATTCCAGTCAGGTGATTGGCTTGGCAATTCTAGCAGCTTTAATGTTTTTCAGGGGAACAGAGCACCTTGCCTGTTCAACCAGGCAAACAATTCCCTTTAACTGCACTTTTTCAGAGACAGAGACAGGTATCGGGTCAGAGGCTAACAAAGAACCCAAACAACCCCCATTCTTACGGGGTGGACCCGTTCGTCTGGTTAAATTTTAACGTTTTCCAAGCCAAAACAAGGCTTTGTTTTTGGTCAACTCTCGAAAACCTGCAACTCAACGCTATTTCTGACATTTTGAATTGAAAAAGCTTCCTGGATGGGAAGCGGAATGTCTTCAAACTTGGAAACAAAGTCCAGTGGATTGTTTTTTTTTTTACTTTTTTAAAATGATTAATTGACAGCAATAAAAAGGTGAAGCCAATGATTTTGGCTTTTTCTCACTTTTCCAGATATGATGTGAAGACTCTAAACTGCTCTCAGAGACTTTGCTTTTGTTCTTTTGAATTTCAAAATGACTAAAATGTTAAAGAATTTGACAG
>NW_015153306.1:12190-13016 GCF_000732505.1 Cyprinodon variegatus | reverse complement strand
TGTAAAGTGCCTTGAGATGGCATGTGTTGTGAATTGGCGCTAAAGAAATAAAATGAATTAAACTGAATTAAGGCAGGCACCATAAAACATTAGTGGACTACAAAGGTTAAAATAATAAACAAAGACATTAAAATAGACAAGTGTTGGATATACATGTGAACAGAACCGGTTTGTTTTTAACCACAGTTTGACTGTTTTCTTGAATGTCAGGTAGTTCTCACAGTTTCTAATATGAGCTGCTGGTTTGCTGCTTGACTGTGTGAATAGAATAGAATAATAGCAATAAAAGCAACAACATTCAACTGTGCATTCGTTAGGGAGAAGTGGGCTGCCATTTTGCGGCGCCCAGGGGAGTGGGGCTTGAACTCTAAGCCTCTGGGAACCAAGCGGAATGCCCTCAGCACTAGGCTGCCACTCCCCCTGTGCATCTGATGGACACCCACCTTTTGGCTAAATGTGTAGGAATCAACGTTTGAAATCAAAGGGGCTAATTTCATTTAGCATTTTTCACAGTTTTTACGGCACTAGTGGCTCGTTTTTTTTCGACAGTAGCCTGACAGGAAATGGGGTATGAGAGAGGGAGAGACATGCGGGAAAGGACCACAGGCCAGATTTGAACCCCAGTCACCCGCGTCGAGTCAGAATCAGAATCAAGCTTATTGCCAAGTAGGTTTGCACTTACAAGGAATTTGACTTGGTGTTGTTGGTGCAGACAAAAAACAAAACAAAATAACAAAATAAGATAGAATATATATATATATATATATACACAGAAGCCAAATACAAACAGTAGACTGTGCGTTAATGTAACGCAGAAATCCTGAAT
>NW_015153306.1:9081-10395 GCF_000732505.1 Cyprinodon variegatus | reverse complement strand
CAAAGATTTCATGAAAAAGCAGGTTTCCCTTAGAGGAAGCAAGCTGCACATCCATCTGGTCTTAGAGGACATGCATCCTGGATCCAGTGAGGTATGGTGATCTTAGAAGTTGGAAATTCAGGATTAGTGGTTGGCAGAAATGCATAAATCAAAAAAACTGCTGCATAAAGCAAACAAATGAAAAAAGAAAGGACATACAAAAGCAAACAATCATAATTTGTGTTGCACCGATACCAGTATGAGACAGGGCCCCGATACAGCATTAAAACATACAACATAACAAATCAGAGCGTCGAGCAGCTAGAGAGTTAAAGTAACTTGACGACAGTTTGACCCAGCATCCTAATTTCAGCGATTTTTACGCCCAATGCAGCTTTTTGTCTGGAAGATTTAGTGGACATTTTAAAATAGTTAAAATGCTTAAAGATTGAAAGATCTATAGATTTCTGTGTTATTTTTGTATTTTCTTGCTATAAATCTAGCAAAAAAAAAAACAACGCTTATTTTTTGTTCTTGCTGAGAACAAAAAATAAGCTTGGACTGGCCAAGAGTTTGGACTGGCCAAGATAAAAACATTTATTTTCCACATTTGTTTTTGGTTAGGAAATTCCCCCCTTATTTGAGGTGGAGACATTTGTACAGCGATCTATTATGTAACAGTTTGAGAATCACCTGGCAGAGGTGGTGGGAAAGTAGTATAAAGCATTTTTTCTCTCCTCATCTTTTTCAGTCTAAAAAAAAAAAAGCCCATCTGCTGTTTTCTTGTGTAAATGTGACATAAGACAATTTTGGCAGCTGAGCTTCTTGTTAAATGTAATACCCAGCAGCAAAACGCTGGACGTTTTTTGGGTTTCTCAGTTTTTGCTCAGTGTATAAGAAGTTTAAGTCGACCCACAGCTCAAAAGCTTAACCGATTGTCTCTCATTTCTTGCTTATTTTTTGGTCAACCTGAATCTGCAAATGTAACCCCTAGAAAATGCCATTTTGCAGCTCTGTAATCTAGCTACTAGGATCTACTAGAGCTACTGGAACTCCATCCCACATATGTTTCCCATACTGTTCCTATTGGGGCAGAATCTTGTGCAGAATCTGGTGTAAATATGGACATAATTTGGTGACATCAAAATCTATAAATTTATGTTCTATGTTTTTTTTTTTTCACAGAAATTAATAGTTTCATCCTGGGATTGTATCATTTTTATGTGATTGTTTTTAATGAAAAAGTTGTTGCTACAACCTTAACTCGATCAGTAGCAATCTAAGAAGGCTAACTAGACTAGCAACCAGTTTGTTAGAACAAGTTATAAAGCTAAC
>NW_015153306.1:7363-8568 GCF_000732505.1 Cyprinodon variegatus | reverse complement strand
AGCGGCTCTGGCCCGGAATGAGCGGTTCTGACCCGGAATGAGCGGCTCTGACCCGGAATGAGCGGTTCTGGCCCGGAATGAGCGGTTCTGACCCGTTTCTCATGCTGTTTGTTCCACCAGTGAACTGCGCTGAGTTCCTGTCGAAAGACGAGAGCCAGATCCCCGTGGATGAGGTCTTCTTCTACCGGTGAGTCTCTCGGCGGCTCCGGTCCGGTCCAGAACCGATCCGACCCGCCTAACCTGAACGGGTTCTGGTTCTGCTCCGCAGCTTCTTTAAGAAACGGCAGCAGGAGAATAAGAACCGGCGCCCACGGGCCGACGGCGACAACGAGAGCGTGGAAGACGTCGATGACGACGAGTTTGAGAAGGTTCTGGGTAAGACGGAACCAGAACCGGGCTCGTTTTTCCTGCAGTGAACCAGAACCTGATCAGAACTCTGTGTGACCCAAACAGATTCCTGTGAAGGAGACTCGTTTTTCATCGACATGCCGGATGATGACGACCTGGACTTCGCAGGGTGAGTTCTCCAGACGGAACCAGTCGTTCGGGTTTCAGTCAGCAAACGGGTTCTGATCCAGTTCAGGGGAATTGTGTTTAGGAATGTCAGGACCACTGGTGCCGGTCCATTTGGCCCAGATCAAAACCAGAACCGGACCTTTTCCCAGAGTCTAGGAGCTCCTGAACCGGGACCAATTTACCAAACTGGGTCCAGAATTCCAGAACCAAATGAATTGGAGCAGAACTGCAGCACCTGCTAACTAGCATTAGCTAACATGCTACATAAGGCTAAGCTACTAAGCTAGGCGTCATTTTGACGCTCCTGAGATCTTAAAGGGAAAGAACTTTATTTCCATTAATCATATTAACTGACTTTTCCTGTTTCTATATTTCCTTCATTTTCACGTAGTTTTTAAAATAAAAATAAAAACGTATAAAATAACTATGGATCATTTTACCTCGATCTCCCAAAGCCGTCACTTGTTCGACGCTCTGGTTGTTTATCTGCTCTGTAGCAGAGAGAGCAGCTCGGCTTTATTTACTTTGTCGCTTGGAAAAATAGTTTGAACACGTTTCTAAGTAAGAAAGCATGGCTATCGAGCAAGTTTTATGGGAATTACAGAGTATTTCTTCACTGAAAGAAGAGCAAAACACTGCTCTGGAGGCTTTTCTCAGAGGAAAAGATGTTTTTGCTCTTCTCCCGACTG
>NW_015153306.1:0-1678 GCF_000732505.1 Cyprinodon variegatus | reverse complement strand
TCACACCTCAACCCGCCTCAAAGCCAACGCTGATTGGACGTTCGTTTGGTGAACGGCTCCAAATTTTCTTTAACGGAGAGTCTCCAGACTGATTAGCGAGTGAAACCTTGAAAGCTCGCGAGATCAGGATGGTCTCACCAGGCTAGGATGAGGCATCATGAAGCCAAACTGGATCGACTCTGTCTCACAGAATACTGACACCTGCTGGACATTTAAAGACACTACAGGCAGCTGATTGGACAGACCAAACTGAATTGATGACCTAGAATGATAGAATTTAAGTTTATTTAGGTTATATTCTACTATTTTATATCTTTGTTTACATTGAAAATATCTTAATATTGTAAATGGAAACTTATAACGTGAAAATGTGAATAAGGATGCTTGTGGACTAGGATTTTAACAGTACAAAGAGTAAATAAACTAATTTAAAATTAACTTTAATTTAGATAAGTTGAATGATAACAGAGGAAAAGGATGAAACTATTTTAAAATAAAAAATGAAAAGGCTGAAAGGTTCCGTTTCCTTTTAGGCTCCAAAATTCTGGATCATTTTAATGATCATTTTTTAGCAGATGCATCATGTTGACAGAAACGTTTTTAAACCCAGTTTAGTGAGTCGGTCGGATCGGTCACATGACTTTCTGCACCAATACGGTGTTTGGCTCTAGGGGCCCCACGCATCGGGGTCACGGCTCCGGACCGATCGGTTCGTGAACCTCGCTCAGATCCATGCTTACCTTCCAGGACAGAAGGGAACTTGTCGTTCATGGTGCTCCTGAACTCTGCGGGTGAAACGGACAGATGTTCCAGCAGATGTTTCCTCTGAGCAAAGCTGAATAATGTTCTCCTACCTCGGCTGTTGTTCATCCTGTGGAACAGAGCGTACGCCCCCAACACTCCCAGCAGCTCCACCACGATCACTCCCTTCATCAGCCGCCTGGCCAGAGGCTCCAGGGGTTTAGGAGGCATCTGAGGAGACGGCAGGACTTTACTGGGAGCCTCGCTGGATAAAAAACGTCTACTGATCTGAACTTCATCCATTAGCTTCTTATGTAGCAACTTAAATCTTTGATTTAAATAACAAATATATGAATTATAGAAACAAATGGAAAATGTTACATAAAGTTTATTTTCCAGGACTGGTTGGATAATAAAGCTTCTTCCAAAATGTTAATCAGCCAATTAAACGGCCTCTATTAAAGCATCTTTTTAGAAACAGAATAAAAATATCGGACAAAAAGGCGACAAACTTTTCAATCTCCTCCTTTATTTTTCCTCCTGGACTAAAACGACCAAACATTTGATCTCTGATATGAAGCTGAAGTTGGCTTTTGATTTGGGGAATGATTAAAGGGCGACTCCACTTCATTTTTCCCACCTTCAGCATCTTTAATCTACTCTGATTAAAAAACACCCGAACACATCAAAGCTGGACTAGATTAGTCTAAACTATTGGTAGAATAATTAAACTTTGGGATCTGTGAAACTTCAATTAAGGCAGATTTCAGAAACTTCTAAGTATCAAGGGCACAAACGTTTGGACTCACCTTCTCATTCAGAGAAATGTCTTTATTTTCATGACTATGAAAGCTGTAGATTCACTCTGAAAGCATCAAAACTATGAATGAACACGTGTGGAATTATACAGGTGCTGGTCATAAAATTAGAATATCAT
>NW_015153305.1:11445-13018 GCF_000732505.1 Cyprinodon variegatus | reverse complement strand
GGGTCCTCATTAGCCTAGCGGACCACTAGGCTGAAATTTGTTGCCGCTATGCCTACATTTCGGTTACATTGTGCCAGAATTTGTTACCGCTTAGTTGAAATTTTTGTTACATTATGTTAAAATACGTTACAGCTCTGCTGAAATCTGTTCACTGCAAAAACATTCCAGAAATAAGTACAAATTTCTTAAACCAAGTGAATTTAGCCTTAATTTAAGTAGGTAAATAAGATGATTTGCCAATGGAATCATTATTTTTACTCTTAAAATAAGATAAGATAATATGCACTTCAAATAAGAGAATGCAATATTTTTTTTCTTATTTTAAATGTAAATTGTCTTGTTCCATTGGCAAAGTGTCTCACTTACCTCCTCAATTCAAGAAAAAATGCACCTATTTAAAGAAAAATAACTTATTTAGATTTCATTTTTTTTGCAATGTTACAGCTAAGCTGAAATCTTTATTACGCTGTGCTGAAATTTGTTACTATGTTTAACAGGGTTCCCGCGGGTCCTTAAAAAGTCTTAAAATGCATTGAATTCGTCAAAATAAACTAAGGCCTTAATTGGTATTAAAATGTCTTAAATCAGTCTTTTGTAGGTCTTAATTTTTAAAACATCATAAATAAGATTATTTTTATTATGATTTATTTTTGTAATCTAAATAAAACATTAAAATTGACCATTTTACTTTTTTATAAAAAAAAAAATAACGGCTCGCCATTACTGGTTCCGTCCCGATAGCGGAACCAATAAAAGCGTTGTTGTGGCTGGGACATTTGGGAGATGCGCCATTAACTTTTTGTCTGGATGCTGCAGTAGCAGCACAATAAACGGTTACACCATACTGATAAAGTGAAAAGTAAAAACCTAAAAAATAAGTAAATAAACAAGGTGGGAGGAGCTAACGAAGGTTTTAAAAGGGACGATATAGTTCCCATGTTTCTCCTTGACAATTGAATGTCTGCACTACTTTCTCGGCTGCACCCTTATCTTCTTTCTTATTTGCCTCTGCTGACTAAGCCCGCTCCTTTTTCTTTTAATCGTACCTCCATTTTGGAAAACCACGTTCATATCTCCCCTTGATATGCAAACTATAAGAGTGACCCAGTGAGACGTTGCTGTGAGTCGCGAAAATACGGTATATAAAATTCTTTGCATATGGAAATGATCTCATTATTAGTGGAGATGATAATAGACCAGTATTAACACATATATAAACACATTCATTAATTTCAGGCAGTAGAAAAAAGAGAAATTGTAACACAATGTCCCTTTAAATGGTTTGCTCTTTATTGGGGATCCTTATTTTGGGACATTAGTGATCAGCTGTTAGATGTCAAACTGATCTTATTATCCAATCTTATTTCACCCACTGTTAATTCACTAAACTTTGATTTATTTTTGAGAGCAGTTATTAAAGAAGTTTTTATTGTTTCACAGGTGCTGATTTTAATTCACTTTTTGCCTCCTACTGGTCTGGAACGGATATCAGAGCAAATTTATTTTTAAACTGAAGCATTTGGAGCATTAAAGCTTTAGTTTAATGATTGTTTTTATAATACATTTATATTTT
>NW_015153305.1:3521-5770 GCF_000732505.1 Cyprinodon variegatus | reverse complement strand
TGGACCTCCTCTGCAGAGCGTTTATTAACAGAACATGACGCATGGTTACAGAGTATTGTTCTGACAGAACAATTGATCAGTTCATGAAGACAGAATGTTCCATCAGAATGACAAGGCAGGATGGTCTCCTGACTGAATCATGAGACAGGAGTGGAGCATCCCCTTACAAAAATGTTTCATAAGCACACATTAATTTTATAATCATCATTGAATAATCCTAACACACATGCAACCTGGATCTGACCTTTTCATGACACTCTGAACAACACAGATCCATTTTTTCAAATCCGACCCAGGCCACTTGGCTCTGTGGTCCTGAAATCAATATGAATCTGATATTTTCAAATGCGACCTGTGTCGCATTCATCCGACCTGGATGCCATCAGTAACCGACATAGGTCACTATTCTGCTTCTTGCTATACAGAAGCGGCAAGAAAAACAACAAAAAAGGTGGAAGATGATGCGGAGAGCAGGATTTCTTTTAACCATCTTGAAAAGAGTGAGTTTTAAGGTTTGAAAAGATCATTGCACTACCATCCATGTTTACTTCTGTAAACACAAAGCACTATGGCTTGTGACGTCATTGCGTCCTCTACTGCGCATGCGGAACACTTAAGCTTTATAAATGCAGTTCACACAGGAGATCACATACAAGTCGCATATATATCTGAAAATGTGAACCGCAACGCAAAAAAAATCGGATTTCACTAAAAAATCGGAATTGAGCATCAAGGCCTGCAGTTTGAACGTAGCCTATGTCTCTGAAAGGGGAGTCGTTAATGGGAATTGTTGGCTTGGCCACGCCTTTTCTAGCCTCGTGAGACCATCCTGATCTCGCAAGCTTTCGAGGTTTCACTCGCAGATCAGTCTGGCTACTTTCCGTTAAAGAAAAGTTTAAAAAAAGAAAATTTGGAGCAGTTCACCAAACGAACGTCCAATCAGCGTTGGTTTTGAGGCGGGTTGAGGTGTGACGCAACGAGAAGCGCGACAGTTCAGTCTAAAGAACATGGCGGCTTCAGCCGATGAAACTANTAGTTTTAATTGAGTAATCAAAGGTAACAGAGACAGGAATCCAAAAATCCAACACAAAAATGCAACACAAATCAGAACCATGGAGACATCAGGGAAGACATGCATTAGAAGCCGGGGAAAGACGAGGAACCAGCACTGAAGGACTGCACAGAGAGAGTATATATGGGAGACTGAACAAAGACAGGACTAATGAGCCGATTGGGAGCAGCTGTGAACAGAGGCTTCTAGAAAGGAGCTAGGGAAAAGGAGACTAACACAAAAGGGCAACAAAGAAAAACCTAAGAACTCAAATACATAAAAAAAAAAACACAGCAAAATAGGAACCAAACCAATAAAACTAGAAAACAAAGAAAACCATGAATCAACATGAAACTGAAAAAGAAAACTTAACAGAACCAAGACCATGACAGCATTGTCTCTATGTCTCTGAAAGGGGAGTCGTTAATGGGAATTGTTGGGCTGGCCGTGCCAACAATCCCCTTTTAGAGACTAAGGCTGTGTTCACACTGCAGCCTGAAGTGACCCACATCCGATTTCTTTTGCCCACATGCGACCTGGATCTGACCTTTTCTTGACAGTCTGAAAAACACAGATCCATTTTTTTCAAATCCGACCCAGGCCACTTGGCTCTGTGGTCCTGAAATCGATTCGATTCTGATCTTTTCAAATGCGACCTGTGTCTGAACGGCCAGGTCGCATTCATCCGACCTGGATGCCATTAGTAACCGACATAGGTCACTATTCTGCTTCTTGCTATACAGAAGCGGCAAGAAAAACAACAACAATGGCGGACGATGATGTGGAGAGCAGGATTTCTTTTAACCATCTTGAAAAGAGTTAGTTTTAAGGTTTGAAAAGATCATTAGATGCACTCCAGCACTACATCCATGTTTACTTCTGTAAACACGAAGCAATATGGCTTGTGACATCATTGCGTCCTCTACTGGGTATGCGGGACACTTAAGCTGTATGAATGCAATTCACACAGGAGATCACATACAAGTCGCATATATTTGGAAATGTGAACGGCAACGGAAAAAAAATCGTATTTCGCAAAAAAAAAACGAAATTGAGCATCAAGGTTTGCAGTTTGAACGTAGCTTATGTCTCTGAAAGGGGAGTCGTTTGGGAATTGTTGGCTTGGCCACGCCTTTTCTAGCCTCATGAGACCATCCTGATCTCGCGAGCTTTTAAGCTTTCACTCACTAATCAGTCT
>NW_015153305.1:0-1014 GCF_000732505.1 Cyprinodon variegatus | reverse complement strand
GCTCTCTCTCAAATATTTTCTCTTCTCTCTCAAATCTTTGTTTCTTCTCTCAGATTTAATGCTTCTTGCTCAGATATTTTCTCCTCTAGCTTGCCTCCTTCTCTTCGCGCACAAACCGCGCTCTGCTTGAGTCTCAGATACGCTCGCAAACCCGTAGGCTCTGCTTGCGGATTTTTCTTGCTCTCTCTCACATTGGATCGGATCGTCGCCTAGCAACCTTTCCAGCCAATAGAACGACAGCCTCAGAAAGGGTGCGCTTGTCTAACTCTACTGAGTGTGCTTGTGATAAACCTTACTGACAATAAATTGGCTTTTTAATTTAATTTAATTTAAAAGCCAATTTATTGTCAGTAAGGTTTATCACAGGCACACTCAGTAGAGTTAGACAAGCGCACCCTTTCTGAAGCTGTCGTTCTATTGTCTGGAAAGGTTGCTAGGCGACGATCCGATCCAATCTGAGAGAGAGCAAAAAAAAATCCACAAGCAGAGCCTATGGGTTTGCGAGCGTATCTGAGACTTGAGCAGAGCGCGGTTTGTGCGCGAAGAGAAGGAGGCAAGCTAGAGGAGAAAATATCTGAGCAAGAAGCATTAAATCTGAGAGAAGAAACAAAGATTTGAGAGAGAAGAGAAAATATTTGAGAGAGAGCGCATGTTTTGAGTGTGAGCATTATAAGTTTTGAGTGCAAGAAGATGAAATTCTTTTCTGTAATTGGAGTTATGTGCTCTTGCATTATGGCAGGATAATTCTCCCATAGGTCCTGCGTTAGCTTTTATGGAGCTGAGAACCCACTGATTTCTGAATCAGTGGGTTCTCAGCTCCATAAAAGCTAAACTTTTTTTTTCTTTTTGTTTATAGAAAAAGGCTTTTTTGCTCTGAATTGAATTCTTCTTTGCCGTTTAGTGAAAACTTGCATTGGATCAACAAAGACCTGAAAAACAGTTAAATAATTACAAAACCTTTCCTCTAAATCTGAGCTGAGGGTCAACCTCCCTATTTTTAGCTATAATTATGTC
>NW_015153304.1:11655-13057 GCF_000732505.1 Cyprinodon variegatus | reverse complement strand
AGTTTTAGGGGCAAGGACCTTAAAACACTTTTATATTGCAGAAATCAACAAGGTTGTCTGTTTAAGGTTAGGAGCATTAGGACCTTAAAACACTTTTATATTGCAGAAATCAACAAGGTTGTCTGTTTAAGGTTAGGAGCATTATAGTCGATGAATAATAATTTTAGAATTTAGTAATAAACTAAATGATGTTAAATAACTATATAAGCAATTAAGGTAATTCATCTCTCCATCCATCTTCTCCTGCATAGTCCTGTCAGGGTTGCGGTGGGGCCGGTGTTTATCTCTCCAGCAGTCAGATCGACAGATCGCCATTCTGTAGCATGGCAACACAGACACACACAAAGAAGCACAACCATGTGTACACTCACACCTAAGGAGAATTTAGAGAAACCATTTCACCTGACAGTCATGTTTTTGGACTTTGGGAGGAAGCTGGAGTACCTGTAGAGAACCCACGTTTGTACGGGGAGAACATGCAGACTCCATGCAGGAAGACCCCGGGCCGGGAATCAAACCCTTGCTGCAAGGTAACAGTGCTACCCACTGCTCCACTATGCAGCAGGTTTATCAATGCTTTAAATCAGACTTCCTTAATTAAGGTCTATGAGATTCAGTGTCCTGAACC
Organism: Cyprinodon variegatus; assembly: GCF_000732505.1. NCBI lineage: Eukaryota > Metazoa > Chordata > Actinopteri > Cyprinodontiformes > Cyprinodontidae > Cyprinodon > Cyprinodon variegatus. Next base: position 12,429 of record NW_015153304.1, on the reverse strand, counting down.
TTTTAGATTTATCAGCTTCAACCCACCAGGTCATTAGCAGGCCTCTGGAGAAGGGGATTGCATGGAGTTAATTCAGCCATTTAATGTGTGGAAGCACAAACACACCTTAGATATGCAGGACAACGGACCTGCAGGGCCGGAATTGAGGAAGCCTGCTTTAACAGTATCAGCGACAGTAAAAAAAAAAAAAACTTCTTGATTATAAATGACTATGTACCTGCAGTTTTGTGTAATCACCACTCACCATGCTTATACTGTGAAAAAGTGATGTATGTTTGATTTGCAGGTTTTAGGAACCCAAAGATTACATCCAGGTTAGAGGAGTGGAACAGGTTTGGCCCTCTGACGTCGCTCTCCTTGGCTTCCTTAAGCTGCTTCAGGTACTCAATGAGAAACTCCCTCAGATTCTCTGATGACACAATCATTACAAGAGGTTAACTGCAAACATCTCTTTCTGATGAACAATGGCAATTAATTGTTTGACAAATATAGAAGCTTGATGCAGGGCCATTCTCATCAGAATAATCATTAAAAAATCCAATCAAGATGACAACATTTCGGCCAAATATTGCTCTCGGTTTACAGTTGTGACTTAAAGGGGGGTCGTTACCATTAGGCAATACTAGCCATTTGCCTAGGGCCCCATAAAACACTGTTTACGTGTATAGTTAATACTACTATTCCTTATTTGTGGACATTAATTATGTTTTTGATCAAAATGCTTTGCCTAAAATGCCATAAGAACGCTTATAATATTAAGAGTGTCTCAGCTGA
>NW_015153304.1:7044-8565 GCF_000732505.1 Cyprinodon variegatus | reverse complement strand
TCAAAAATTTTGCTCATCAAAATAATTCATGAAAATCAAATAATTCATGAAAAGCAAAGTGTGCAGGACTGATTTAAACTGATCATTATAAATGACTAAAGTGCAGTAAAATGCAAACATCCTGGAGGTCATAATGATGTGGAAAAGCAACTTCGTTGTCTTGGATCTGTTGTGTTTTATTTAGATATCAAAACATATTCTTTGCAAATTACATTAAGTAAAATAAAGAAACATATACATTGTTGTTGAACCTGAGAGGATATCCTCCCAGAGTACATTGCAGCATTTAGTAAGTAATGTTGAGAACAGCAAGATGTCTTCAAAAGAAATCAGTCCACATTTTGTTCCTCTTTTAGCTTTTTTAAAGCAGCAGCAGCTTCTTCTCTAGCTTTATAACCATGTAGTTCAGTGCGAAGCTCTCCAGGCTTTGGTGGAACTTCTGGTATACTCTGAGATAGAAAATAAAAAAATAAGCAAACTTGCTATATATTGTAGAATAAAGTCACTTTGAAAAACTATTATTAAAGAACTATTTTGTCAAAAAAATTAGAAATGTCTGTAAACATTTTACGAGAACATCACATTGCTTCAAATTTACAAAAACAGCCTCAAAGGTAAAGGATGGATTCATTGGCTCCTACCAGATCAGGGAGATAGTATTGGTGGACGACCTGTGCTCCTGCAAACATGGCCAGAACACTGGCTCCCAAAAAACGGCTGTACCGAGCCCACGACACACCAGCTGGCATCTTTACAATATGATGCGATCTTACTCAGCCTGTGGGCAAGATGAAAGCACAAATAGACTGTTAGGATAATTATCATTGATGATGTGTGAGTTTATTACACCTTGGTATTGGCTGCCTGTTGCGTGTCAGAACTCATGTTTTAATCTAATTAGGACGGTTCCTCTGTCTGGATATTCAGTTATAGTCACCATTCTGTACATGGCAAAGATTTGGAAATGGAATGAGAGCGGAGTCCTTCAGCCAAGAACAAAGTGGAATATTTTGATAAGGCTGGAGCTGTGGATGAATCCTCATCTGCTAACATGCATGATGTAAAATAAGACGATGTGGCAGACTGGAGATGCATAAAATGCCTTTTTAACTGTTAATCGGGGCCACTTCCTGATAGGTGAGCCTAGAGGTGAGCAGCTGCCTTCTGTAACTCTAAGCAATTTATCTGATCTGAGTAAGATTACAATTTCTATCAGAATCTGTTGTCATGTCTCCTGGTTATTTAATACATTCATATAAGTTATGAAGTATTATTTTACGAGTTTGTCCTGAGGGATCTCTTTTAAGGGAAAAGAACCAGAGAGAGAAAGCTCCCAGGTGCAGACACAGAGCTTATCTTTATATATCTTGTTTAGATTTCTGTGTATAACACCATGGATTACATTAGGCTGAACAATAAGCACCTGGCAATGGACCTGTCTGTGTTGCACCCTACCATGGCTTCCACTGACTGCTTTAGAAAAGCACCAGGGTAAATGTAGGGGATTTTGGCAGTCTGTTT
>NW_015153304.1:3018-4692 GCF_000732505.1 Cyprinodon variegatus | reverse complement strand
TTCAGTTTAAAGACAATTCCCTGATTAATAGTTGCTTAATAGTATTGAATTTATCAACCGATTTTAGAGAAAAAACACGTTCTCTGCTCACCTCACAGCAGTGTTGGTTTATGGTTTAAATATACAATTATTTAGATTGAAACAAGAGTAAATGTGTGGAGAAGAAACCCCAACAGGGTGTGGATATTTTTGTAAGGCACTGTACTCAGTGTTCTTATTTAAATGAGCTACAAAGATGGTTCAATATAATCCCCAGATTACAAAGGTTTACATGGATGCATGTTTGTCTGTTGGTATTGTCTGGTGAAAATGTGCACTATTTTCCTCACCCACACCGTGAAACATTACAGTCTTTCCAAATATCCTGCTTCTGTTTGATTGCTCATCATTCTCAGCACTCATGTCTTTTATTTTCTTATTCTCTCCAGGTACCAGGCCAATCAGCAGCACCCTGAGGCCCAGCATGTGATGCCGTACCACAGCTTTGGTCACTACACCGACGGCTACATGGAGGAGCCCGTCATGGCGGAGCTGTCTGTCCACAGGGAACCATCGGAATACCAGGAACCCTTTTACCACAGCTTCCCTCCAGCATCAAATCATTACCAGGAGCAGATCAGCCAGCCGAGCTTCACGGAGCATCAGCAGAACCTGCAGCCCCCTGCAGCCCCCCAGCAGACTCAGCATCAACATATGATCCAGCAGCAGCAGCAGCAGCAACCTAACATCCAACCTCATGGCTCCCCTCAAGGTAAACCAGCAGGTCATCAGGCTCTTTGTGACATTGGTTTACATTCCTTTAATTGCTTTTTGAATTAATTACGGACCAAAACTGAGACGCTGAGTTGTGTTCTTGCTCCCTACAGTTTTAACGCCAGTAAAGAAGAAAAGAGGTCGACCCTCTAAGCAGCAGGCGGAGGAAAAGCAGATCAAGGAGGAGGTGGACGAAGCAGAAGCTGCCAAGAAAGCAAAAAGGGTTCTGAACCGGTTCAACGGCATGAGTGTGGCGGAAGTCATGAACAAAACGCTCCCTGATGTTCTAACCTACAACCTGGACATTTTAATAGTGAGTTTCTTTGCCTGGGTTACGGCTGTTGAGTGGTTGGCTGTGGATCAGCAGCTCTTTCCTGCATCGATGACCTCTTCATGTTTGTCCTCAGATCGGAATAAACCCTGGACTGATATCCGCCTACAAAGGACACCATTACCCAAACCCAGGAAACCATTTCTGTAGGTTAAAATTAATTGACTTCCGGTTCACGGAGACACACGATATGAGCTGTTCATAGGTTAATCTCCCGGACCAAGTCTGTGGTTATACAATAAAGAAAACAAAGCTTCTTCTGGCTTAAGCTAACTTGTGAAGCAGAAAACTCAAGTCAGGGATCTAAACGAGAATAATCAACAGGGCAGATTACAGATGACCTACACACTGTCAGGAAGGGAGATTAGAAACACGTCTTTGTCTAATCTGATATTTTTTCAAGAAGGGAGCATTTTAAGTTGTAGTTATTTTAATCTAATCTCATACTGAGAACAAATTACTTTCAGGTACCTGAGTGAAGTTGACCCCCCCACCTTCTTCAAATTAGTCAAAATTAGTGTCAAACGTTTGTGCAGCAAAACTTTTTGTTTGTGCCACTATCATTTTAAAGATATAAAGAGATGTTTCTA
>NW_015153304.1:0-1157 GCF_000732505.1 Cyprinodon variegatus | reverse complement strand
GGAGACCCAGTACTCATTTGATCTGCAGCTTGCTAAAGGTAATTAGAAAGAAATCATCTTTCATTCCTTTAGAGACAGCATGAAAAGTCAGCTGAGTACAAAACATAGAGAGGAAAACAAGAAGAAAAGGGACAAGAAGAGAGGGACAAAACCTAGAACAGATAATGGAAGTCTATTCTATTAACATTTCTCTATCTGTAGAATGGGTCTGCTTTATGTGTTGTCTTCTCAGTTCAGAGGGCCCCCTGCCTGTCTTTGCCTGGGGCCCCACATTTCCTAAATCCGCCCCTGACTCAGATGTTTTTGTGTTTGCAGAGGATGCTAAAAGGATCGCGATCAAAGAGGAGCAAGTGGATCCAGAATATGAAAGCTGCAGTGGGCTTAATGACGGAGAAAGGGGGGGCACCTGAGAAAGAGGAGGGGGAGAAACGGGCCATCTACTGTAGCACTCAGGTAGGGGGGGGTTCTGTGAACGCAAAATGTTACTAAAGACTCCTGTTCAAAGCAGGTTGAACATGTGGGTTGGTGTCTAAACAGACAAAATATCGCACTGATCACCATATTCCTATTAGTGAGGGAAAAATTCACAAGAATCATATATTTCTAACAGTTACCAATTTAAAACTGTAAACTATTAACCATATTGATTCCCCTCAATGCTGCACTGACCTTGAACTTTACAAAGAGGTTTGTTTACATGTATGAGGTAAGGTGGGACAAAATGGTCATGAGTGGGTCTCACACAGGAGAACCATTTGGCAAATGTTAAACTGCTTGCAGCTGAAGCGTAATCGCACACCGGGCCTCTATCAGTATAAGGTATGGATTATATTCAAATCAATGCAATAATATCCTTTTGATGGTAGTACATTTATACCATCATTTTTAGCTTCCTTTCTCTGGAGTTCGTATTCATAACTTTTCTTAAATAGCTCTTAAAGAGACATTGAATTCAATTCAGTTTATTTATATAGGTGCCAATTCACAACACATGTCATCTCAAGGAACTTTACAGAGATAAATCAACCAGATCATACAGTCAGATTGGTCATTTCCGTTGTTGCTAGTTTTCTATCTAAGCAAAAACAAGCTGATTGCATAGACTCATTGACTCTTCAGCAATCCCTCACACTAAGCATGCTTGTAGCGACAGTGGA
>NW_015153303.1:12007-13061 GCF_000732505.1 Cyprinodon variegatus | reverse complement strand
GACCAAATGCAGAAAACAGCTGAGGATAACCTAAGGATCCAGGTGGATCAGTATGTCTGATCTGGGTCCTGCTGGATGGACCTACAGAAGGTGGGGCAAAAAAGAGAGAAAATTATCCACAGCCTCAATATTTATTTACAGGTAAAATAGGAAGTTTGGAGAGTTTTAGTATTCATCAACCCCTCCAGCCTCTGAGGATTGTCTTTATTTATCTCCACCCATCAAATCCCACCAGCTGGAAAACCTTCTCCACAGCATGATGCTGCCAGCACTATGCTTCAAGGCCAGGGACGGCGCTTTTAGATGAATGCGTATAGCTGTGTCAGTGGATGGATGCTCTCCTTGTTCCTTCTTTAAACCAAACCAGAACTTTCTCACATACTGACCTGTCTCTTTAGTTCTCTAACAAACCTCTAAGGCCTTCAAAGAACATCTGCATTTTTCCTCCACCAAAGTTATTAGGCTTACAGGTTCCTTTCAGGAACCGTCCAAAAAGGGACTAAAATCACATTCAGTTTTGATCACTATGTGGCACATTTCTTTGACTTTCTGTCGATCTGGTAGGAACATGGAAGTAAAGTTCCTGGAATTTTGTTGAAAAATCTCCTTTATTTAGTTGTAGATGATCCCAGCTTTAATACTAGTTGCTGGAGGAACGCACCCTCACCCCCACATCAACAGGCAGTCGAGCCGGGGGAGGGAGGGGAGCAGGGGGAGCCCGTTCCCACCGCCTCTCCCTCCTCCGCTGGCTCTCCCTGAGGAGCAGCCACTGCGATAGTGATTATGTCACCACTTAGTGAACTAACTGACACTGATGGGTTTGAAATGCACTCTCCGTCCCAGCGGGCCCATGCCCTCCCAGCTCCCCCCCGTCCTCCCCCTCCTCCCTGGGCCTGCCAGGCCCCTCTGTGCTCGGTGTCTAGTTACCCCAGAGTGACGGCAAGGCCAAGTTCAACAGCATTTCCAGTGAGCAGCGATCTGAAGGGATGTTTTTATGGCTGGACTATGAAGACTCTTTTCTAACCCTTCTGCTGAACCTTTGCCCTCCCTTAAT
>NW_015153303.1:8333-10862 GCF_000732505.1 Cyprinodon variegatus | reverse complement strand
GGGGGCGGCTTTTGCTGGGGGTTGTCTGGTCCGGGTGCAGGGTGGGGGGCCGGGCACGAAACAGGGACTAGTCTGATTGAGAGTGTATTTTTTTTTATTTTATTTTTTGTTTTTTGTCACGTTGGGGTCTGAACTGCTTCCTCTCCCAAGAACATCTCAAGTATCCATTAAGTACGGTGCCCATTCCCCCCATCCTGCCCTCCCTCCACTGGCTGGTGCCTGGGCTCGCCGGTGCACTGGTGGTTCTCGGTGTTTGGGGGTGGATGCCCGGGCAGGTTCTGGCTTATTCCCTGGTAGCTGCTTCATGGGGCCTGGCCGGTCGGGGCACCCCTGGGGCCTTGATAGCCTTACTGCTCCACTTGTGAAAGTAAAATCTGTTGGGCTCTTTTTGGCATCAAGACAACTATTCTTATTGCCACATCGCCAGACAGGCACTGTAAAAAAAAAAAAAAAAGATAAACGATTAATCCTATTCACTTTATTCACTAGTGTAAACTTGTGCACCACTCGGGAGAATTTGGAAATGCAATGGTGGGAACAGCTGTTTCACCGTGACTTTAAGCATCTAAAATATACTTTCTGTCAAGATCAAAGAGAGATGTCATATTCTGGTCAGATCCTGTAATTCAGTGAAACGGGGGAGTCAGAGTAAAAAAATGTGCACGCCCATCAGAAGGCCAATGGCTTAAGGTTGAAGGGGAGTTTGTTGCCATTCGGCTGCAATGCAGCTGGCTTTTAACTGGGAAGGGTCATTTTGAAGGGCTGCTATTGTATATATATATAAACATATACACTGATGCGTGAATCTAAAAGTTTGAAGCTGAAGGTGGAAAAAAAAGTAGGAGAATAAAGGTTTATTAATGTTTGAAAAAGTCAAAGATTGTTTATGTAGCACACATTAACATGATGTGTTGATGAATCAATTCAGTTCTGTTGCCAGAAAATTGTGAGAGTCTGTTAGTTGCTATCCAACACTGGAGTGACTATAGACTTTTGTTTTGATTATGATGAGTGTACGGTAATTTCCCTTTAAATACAATAACTTTATACTTTCTAGTACCATAATCCTACATTTCTCTCCTGGCAACATTGCAGTGTGATCATTTCTGTTTTAAAGCAAATGGTAGGACTTTTAAACGACTCATGCTATTGAATAATTGCACCATAAGCTTTAGATTTCTAAAGCTTAGCTTTATTGTTGTGTTTATAGCGATACTATTTTGGTGGAGTGGCACTGAAGGCCACAAAGTCCCACAAGCAATAATAATACTGCCCTGTGCCAAGCCTGAAATGAGCAAAAACCACAAAGTCATTGTTTAACAAAGCTGCAACATGTTTTTTTAAGCTTTGGTTTGGTTTAAAATCATTCCCAGAACCAAGAAGAATGTAGCTACTAACTACTGTTCCTGGATCATTTCTGTTCAATCTGAAAAACTCACCTAAAGAGAAAAGACAATCAGGAGAAATTTATTGATATAATTACTTTCTTTGGCGCTCAGACCTCGGCAGGAAACATTAGCGCTGAATTCTTACTGAAACTGGTGGTGGAGTGGAGATAGATGGAGTTGGTCAGTCTGTAGACTGCTGGTTAAAGAGACGGTCTGCTGAGCTTTATGGGGAGATCCAGTGGACTGCATGAGCTGATACTAGAGCTTCACTCAGGGACCTGGAGGATGGAAGTCCAGTTGGATAACACAGGTTGAGAGAATGTGTTTATGATGAGTGAGCGTCCCGCCAGGAATAAGCCAGTATCCACCCCCAAACCCCCAGCTCCACCAGTGTACCAGCCAGCGGAGGGAGGGCAGGACAGGGGAAAATGGGCTCCACACTTGGCCGAGACCTGAGATGTGCTTGGGAGAGGGAGCAGTTCAGACCCCAACCTGGAAAAAAAACAAAAAAAAACTCAGTCTCAATCACGCCTTCCCATCCTAGTGCCCCCACTCACACCTCACAGACCAGTGTATTCTCATTATGAGTTTGTATGAAATCGTACGAAAAGTTATGCACCGTAATTTCGTACGTTTTTTTCGTCTAATTTCGTCGTATTTTTACGTCTTGCCTCGAGACAAGATATCCTTGCGCATGCGCATCTTACGCACCATTTAATAACATAGAATTTAACATACAAGTAACCCTAACCCTAAGATACAAAACAGCAAGAAACGTAGTTAGAGACATCAAGAAGTAATTATTGCACTGTTTTTCCCAGATTTACGTCCGTCCGCGGATCTGCTTTTTTCGTCTGTCTGGCTGCGCATGCGCACTGATCTGTTTATTTGAGGAAAACGTCAAAAACGTACGAAATACTGTGCATAACTTTTCATACAATTTCATACGAACTGATAATGAGAATATGTTGCACAGACTCTGTAGAGATGAGCTAAAAAAAATCCAATAATACCAGGACCGGTGGCTGGTCCCCGGATTATCGGATGACCCAATAAGTGCACCTAAAATCCGGATGGGGGGAGGGGAGCGGTGACACCGCTACACCAACCCATGCTCCTTCCGCCTTTCTGTTGCCTAATA
>NW_015153303.1:3841-4696 GCF_000732505.1 Cyprinodon variegatus | reverse complement strand
ACCAGGAGCTTATATACAGGTACAAAGAATGGAATGAAAATGGTAAAGGATCCTGATGAGCAAAGATGGGGAAGCCTGGAACAGCTCTGTCAGGATGAAAGAAAGGAAGCTGAGGAAGGAGGATTAATTATTGCATAGGATGCTGACCTAAGACTCAACAAAGCAAACAACCAAGGGATTAAGACCAATTCTAATAATAATTCTACTAAGAACTAAATAGAATAATTAACGTTTTCAAAACAGATTTGAGTTCCAGATCATCAATAACCTACGTTCTACATGTATATCACCTTAAAAGTTATCTAAATTAAACACAAACATTTAACTAAACCCTGTTGAGACAAATAACTATTATGTTCTTAAGGTCTTGCCATACTTAAACAATAAGAAAGGAAAAGACTGGTCAACAAGGAATCTATGGATCATTATTTATACCTAAAACTAATATGTTTGCAGTTTAAATAATTTAGCGTTAAATCCTTTAAATCCTTTTTTTTGTTGTTGTTTTTTTTTTGCGGCGGGGAGTTTCCATCCCAGTTTTTTCTTGAGTTTCCCATACTGCTTTCACAAACAGTTATTAACCGTTATTAACATGCATTTACTTAAAATGTAAAAATCTGACTCTAATTAATGTGAACAACATTGTTTAAGAACTGGAACCAATTAAATGAAAATTCCGGTCAGTAAGGAATAATCAATGGGTCATTATCTATAGCTAAAACTACTACATTTAATAAATTTATTGCTTTAACAGGGAGGATGTGCCATAAAACCCGTAATATGTAGCCAACATTTGGAAGAAGAATGTTTTCAAGATGACTTGGATAATAGCGCGTTGTGACAAACACCAGATAC
>NW_015153303.1:0-1226 GCF_000732505.1 Cyprinodon variegatus | reverse complement strand
TTCCGACAGTACTTTTGTTCCAACAGTACTTATGGTTCTGATAGTACTCGTAGTTCCAACAGTAATTCTGGTTCCAAGAGTACTCGTAGTTCCAAGAGTGCTCATAGTTCCAACAGTACTTCTGGTTCTGACAGTAATTCTGGTTATGACAGTACTTGTAGTTCTGACAGCGCTTCTGGTTCCGACAATACTTCTGGTTTCGACTGTACTCGTAGTTCCATCAGTACTTCTGGTTCAGACAGTATTTCTTGTTCTGACATTACCTCTGGTTCCGACTACCTCTGGGTCCGTCCGAATGTAATCGTAGTTCTGACAGTACTTTTTGTTCCAACAGTGCTTATGGTTCTGATAGTACTCGTAGTTTCAACAGGGTACCAACTTAGGGTTCCAAAAATAATTCTGGTTCCAGGAGTACTGGTAGTTCCGGCAGTACTTGTAGTTCTGATAGTACTTCTGGTTCTGACAGTACTACTGATTATGACAGTACACATAGTTCCTTCAGTACTCCTGGTTTTGATGGTATTTCTGGTTCTGACAGCATTTTTGGTTCCAACAGTACCTCTGGTTCTGACTGTATTCATAGTCCTGACAGTACTTCTGGTTATGACAGTGCCTCTAGTTCTGACTGTAATCATAGTTCTGGCAGTAGTTTTTGTTCCGACTGTAATCGTAGTTCTGATAGTACTCGTAGTTCCGACAGTACCCGTAGTTCTGACAATAATTCTGGTTCTGACCGTACTTCTGGTTTCGACTGTACTCATAGTTCTGTCAGTACTTCTGGTTGTGACAGTACCTCTGGTTCTGACTCTAATCATAGTTTCGACAGTACTTTTTGTTACTACAGTACTTATGGTTCTGATGGTACTTTTAGTTCCAACAGTACTCATGGTTCCAACAGTAATTCTGGTTCCAAGAGTACTCGTAGTTCCGACAGTACTCGTAGATCTGACCGTACTTCAGGTTCTGATAGTACTTCTGGTTCTGACAGTACTTCTGGTTATGACAGTACTTGTAGTTCTAACAGTACTTCTGGTTCTGACAGTAGTTCTGGTTTCGACTGTAATCGTAAATCCGACAGTACTATTTGTTCCAATATTACTTAAGGTTCTGATAGTACTCGTAGTTCCAACATTACTTGTGGTTCCAACAGTAATTGTGGTTCCAAGACTCGTAGTTCCGGCAGAACTCCAACAGTACTTGTGGTTGCGACAGTACTTGTAGTTTCA
>NW_015153302.1:10807-13065 GCF_000732505.1 Cyprinodon variegatus | reverse complement strand
AGGAGCTTTAGCTGCTAATAACCTGCTTTTTACCAACATAGAAAGTATTTATAGATCTGTGCATCCATGTTGGTTTAGTAGGTTCACTCTGTCTGCTCAGACCTCCAGCTGGGCGCTCACACTGGTTCTGGTTCTGAACATTTTGGTCATCAAAGGTGTGTCCTTTGTTCTTGAGGTCTCCAGAGCTGCTGGTTCTCCCGTTCTTCTCCATGCGTTGCTAAAATGGTTGTCTGGTTCCTCTAGTAAAGAGGTCCTTGCTGCCCTGGACCACAGAACCGGCGCCACTCAGCTTTGGTTTGGCTGCTCCGTCTCTGGCAGGAAGCAGCTTTGGTTTGAGCTGTTGGATTTGAAATCATGCATATTCTGACAAAAACAGGTTATTCCTCATTAAACCTCAGAGAAGAAGATCAAGGAGACAAAGACTAAACTCTTGAAACGGTTTATTTTCAAGAGCGAGTTCACATTAGTTGCAATCATCATCCAATGTGTGCAATAAGAAAAGGTCCTCTGTGTGGAACCACTGGACAGCTGAACGCAGAGGACCGTTCCAGTAACACCAGTTCATTCACACCTTCACTGCCTTCCCGTCTGTCACGGCTTTCCAGTTGGCAAAGATCAGGGCAGTGCAGAACATCTCATACAAGAAACACCAGCTATGGAAGGAGGGAGGTGGGCGGACAGTGGATGCTGCTACACCTGGACCCGCAGGTCCTCCCAGGACGTTAGCTGGCGTAGCGGCTGCCAGCGGCGTCCAGCATGACCAGAGAATGGCTTCCATTCCCCAACCCATGCTACGCTAACACCATCCTCGCTGCTTTCACCTCACCCAGCTGCGAGTCCTCCATAAAACATGACGGCTCCATGCTAACATCTGTTAGAAAAATCAGCATTCTGAAAATATACATCCTTTGTCTGCTTCCTGTGAAAACAAAACAACGCTGTGTGGTTTGTAACTGAGTAACCTTAGGAGGAGCAGGGGGGGGGGTGAAGAGGAACCGCACTGAGCAGGCAGCACCGACCACGTTAATGAGCCCCGACCAGGAAACGCGTCAGGATCAGAACAGCAGGTGGAGCGTCTGTGGTTGCAACACGTTCTTCACCTCCAGACGTACAGTTTGGCTCCTCCGCTGACGAGGCAGCAGAGTTTGATATAAAAACCACTAATTGAACAGACCCTTGGATTATGCTGACGGTTCAGGTTTCACTCAATGGTTACAATCTGGATTACAGAGATTAAGAGAGGTAAGAAGTGGGAATAAAATCCAGAAGCAGTGTTTGTCTATCCCATAATATGCTCTAGCCGCTCTCCCTGAAGTCAGGCCTGGGTTCAGCCTCCAACAGGTTCCTCCTCTACTGCTGATGTAAGAAGATCAGAGCTATAAAAGCTTCATAAGCGCTTCAGCACAGGACCTGTCAGCTTTCCAAGTCACACTTCAGATCACAGCGACCTGTTTTATTTAACCAACCAAGAACCCAGAAGCTCTGAGTAGAACTGAACACATTCTGGGTCTGGGGAGGATCCGGCAGAACCAGCAGTCAAATCCCATCCTCAGCACATGATCGGTGGTGAGGACGGGAACTGGGTCAGTGGAAGATCCTGCCTCAGGTGTGGACTTTGACTAGGCCCTGGGAACATCTCCATCATTGTTTTCTCAGCTATTCTTTTAAGGGTTTATTTAAAGCTACCCGTACAGCAGTGGTGTCAAAAGTACACACCTTTCCTAGTTAAGTAGAAGTATAGATATTTACAGACCTTTCAGACATTTCAACATCTTTTTCTGAATCCCACATTGTAGCATGGCATAGACAATTCACGTTAGCAGTTTGAAGAACACCTGCTTGCTTCTGATGGTTTCCTTTAGCTAACCAATGAGTGTTTGCGTTAGCATAAAGTTCTGCATTAGCATCAGATTAGCGGCGCCTGGCTGCTGCTAATGTCAGTGAGGGAGGTAGTTTTACAAACAATCCTCCTACAGTGACTGAATAATGTTCCATTAGCATTTAGTAATAATAACAGTAATAATAAAACCTTAGATGATAGATTAGGTTAACATGAATAATCCAATATGGCCGCCATGCTAGCCGAATGTTTTAAGAGTGGCTGGTTTGAATTCTTTGTCGACTCTTTAAAATTTTAATTTGGATTTCACAAACTGTTCTGTAAAGTCTCTAAATGATTTCCACATTTTCTTCAGTGTTTGAATGGATAGTATTGAGAGAATCTCCTGTCGACTGGACTGGCTAATAGCAGTTAGCCA
>NW_015153302.1:6254-9753 GCF_000732505.1 Cyprinodon variegatus | reverse complement strand
TAGCATCAAAATATTACAAGGCTAGCAGCAGTTAGCACCAAATGCTACATGGCTAGCAGCACTTAGCATCAAAATATTACAAGGCTAGCAGCAGTTAGCACCAAATGCTACAGCCACTGGGATAGGAAACCATCGTACTCAGGCAGACCCACTAATTCTTCTGGAGGACATATTTTGGAGGTTCTGCCTTTCTGGTTCCATGATTAGAAGGAGACTTGAGACCTTCCTCAGGTCCTTCAGATTAGCTAACGGAGGCTCATAATCCAAAGGGTGTTTAGAAAATGATGGAGCACATCTGGTAAGAGGATCGGTCTAAACTCAGGATGAGCTGGTCTGGTGCTCAGGAACGTGTTCAGTGCTGTCCCCCCCGTTTCAGGCTGGGCTACCTGAGCCAGGACACCTTCACCCCCCCCCTGATTGTCTGAGCATTCGAACCCGTGCGGTCTGTGAGGTGAGTGTGTGTCAGTGTGAGGTCCGGGTTCTAGCAAACACTGTAGTCTATTGCTTTGAGAAGAAGGCAGCACTTCACGGAGGAAACCAGGAGGTATAAGGTAGGGCGAGGTCAGAACCGGGCTACAACTGGGTCAGGACCGGGGTAGAACCAGGCCGCAACCGGGTTAGAACCAGGTTAGAGCTGGGCTAGAACCCCCCCACCCCCTAGAACGCGATGAGGCGCCCATCTTTGTTTGGGTCACCTTGACTTTCAGGCAAAACATTATGACCACCAAGTGGGGACCACTGATGTTCTCCTGGACCTTCTCCGATGATCTGGGACTGAGGAGCAGGTGGACTGGTGGATAATGGGAGCTGACCAGTGCTTTCCCAGTTTAGAACCGCTATTAGAGGACAGACGGTCCGGTTCTGGCAGTAACTGGACCCACTGCACAGGGTATAAATGCTGAACCCAGATTGTAATCTGACCTTTGACCTTTTCCAGACACAGCTGGAGCTCCCATTGCTGAGAGACGGGATGCTGGTTCTGGTAGGGAGCTGCCAGAACCAGGAGACCAGAACCTTCCAACCCGTTCTGGCTGATTGTGGACCACGGCCTGCGCAGCAGAACGACTCCTCCACCATGGCACCGTGACATCACTGCTGCATCACACAGGGCGGCAAAACGGTCATCGCCATGGCTACGCTGCCAGCCTTCATTCACCTTCAGCTGCGTTCCTCCGACCGTCGGACCAATCTGGATGTGATGCAGAGAAGGTCTCCATGGAAACCAACGCAGAGCGACGTTAGAACGTCACATCTGAGGAGCAGTGTCAGGAACACCCAGCTTCCTTGGAATAGGTAACATCCAGGAACAGAACTTTGGAGACCAGTGATTGGTCAGCGTCTAGTTACCATAGAAACAGCTCTGCATAAATCAAAGCAAGCGCTACAGAACCAGACATTACTCCAGGTTCTTCATCACAGGTTCTCTGTTCTAGCTTCTTTATATTAGGTTCTTTATCGTAGAATTTATGCTCTAGATTATTTATTCTAGGTTCTTCATTCAGAGTGTTTTTATTTAGATTTTTTAATCCAGATCATTTATTCTATGTTATTTATTCCAGGTTCTTTATCCTAGATTTGTTTTGGTTCTTTATTCTAGAGCCTTTATTTCAAGTCCTTCTCCTAAATTCTTTATAATAATTGTTTTATTCTGAGTCATTCATTCTTACCTATTTATTCAGGTTCTATGTTAATTTGATTCTCCACCCAGATTTTTTATTCTGGGGTTTTTACAGATAGTTTATTCTAGGTTCTTGATTCTATGTTCTTCATTCTAGGTTCCTTATACTTGGTTTGATATTTTAGATTCTTCATTCCAGGATTTTTTTTATCCTGGGTTCTGTATTCTATGTTCTTTATTCCAGGTTTTCTTTTCTATGTTCTAATTTCTAGTTTCTTTGTGAAGCGGTTCTGATTTGCTTTATCTGGGTGTTCATTAGACTTTCATAATCTAGAGAAACGTGTCAAAGGATTAAACACAAAGAATTAAAAAAAATTTAATTGAACTGAAATATTTTTATCTAAAATATTTTACTGCTGCAAAAATAATCAAACATTTGGATTCTTACAGAAAAATAAAGGGTTCTATTTGTTCTCATTTGGACACATCGACATGAAAAGATGGATGGAATAAGTTTAGCTAGAGGCTAGCAGAGCTAGCAGAGCTAGAGGCTAGCAGAGCTAGAGGCTAACAGAGCTAGCATAACTAGAGGCTAGCAGAGCTAGAGGCTAGCAGAGCTAGCAGAGCTAGAGGCTAGCAAAGCTAGAGGCTAGCAGAGCTAGAGGCTAGCAGAGCTAGAGGCTAGCAAAGCTAGAGGCTAGCAAAGCTAGCAGAGCTAGAGGCTAGCAAAGCTAGAGGCTAGCAGAGCTAGAGGCTAACAGAGCTAGCAGAGCAGAATGTTGTTTCTGCTTCTTATCGGATCTGAATGGGAGGAACAGCTGCTGATGAATCAATCTGTGGACCTGATCTGAAGATCAGTGAGACACGATGAACGGAGTGAGACATGGAGGTGGGACAACTGGTTGGACCTATAGGTCCTATAGCACCTGCAGGACAAGTCGGACCTATAGGACGTATATGACCTGTCGGACCTTTAGGACCTGTATGGCATGCAGGACAAGTTGGACCTGTCGGACCTATCGGACCCGTGGCGCTGCTGCTTCTTGTTGCATAAATCCAGATTGTTCCGAGGGCTCCTGAACGCAGCTCTGCGGGTTCCTGCGGTTGCGGCGCCGTGGTTCCACCGCCTGACAGGCTAAACCATCCATGGACCAATCAGGACAGAGGTTCAGTTGGTCCAATCCTCTGTCACCTTTTAGTCAACTGTAGGACAATGAAGGGAAACCAAGTCCTGAACGTGGAGGTGAGAAGAAAACCAAGAGGAAACAGGCTGTTCACGAGGAATAGGTCCTTCCAACCTGGACCAGACAGCTAGTCCTAGTCCTAGTCCTAACTATGGAATGAAGGGACGCTCAGTAGTGCTATAAGAGGGTTCAGGGAGATGGGCCCTCAGCTGCTGGGCCCCTAAAGCTTTGGAGACGCACGGTGACACAGTCCAAGTCCATCTGTCAGTCCTCGAAGACCTCCAGGAAGAGCGGAGGGAAGAGCTCGTTGGGACACTCCACCTTCATGTGCAGGAAGCGGCTGGCGTGGCAGGCGCCGATCATCCGCAGGTCCGTCACCTTCATCAGCAGCTTGGGCCAGAAATGGGCCACCTTGTGCTTCCGGTAGTTGATGTAATGTTCAAAGGCCAGCAGGAACTGTTCTTGGCAGCGCTCGATCCGCTCCACGCTGGTCAGGCCTGGACGATCTGGACAGAGAACAAGCGTTACCTGACAGCTAGGGGGCAGCGCAGAGCCCTGACTGTCCTACAGCCCAGAGAGGCTGGAACAGACCTGGACCTGGAGGACGAGCTCCGAGGTCTGCTGGAGCTTCTCTATGTCCACGTCTCTGTCAACGTCTCTTTCTCTCTCTCCATGTCTATTTCAATGTCTCTGCGTC
>NW_015153302.1:1711-5725 GCF_000732505.1 Cyprinodon variegatus | reverse complement strand
TCTCTCTGTCCATGTCTCTGTCTCTCTGTCCATGTCTCTATCTCTCTGTCCATGTCTCTGTCTCTCTGTCCATGTCTCTGTCTCTCTGTCCATGTCTCTGTCTCTCTGTCCATGTCTCTGTCCTCTTGTCTCTAACCAGAATCTATTGAACTGTTTCAGCTAAAGGAGGCGTAGCGCTCTGATGCTAACGGCTTCCTCTGGCAGACAGTCCATGGGGACTAGGGGACCGGTTAGCCGTGTCCCCATCAGAGAGCAGAGCAGACGGCCCTGCGTCCTCCTGCATGTCAGCAGCAGTATTGATCTTCAGTGAGGAGCCGTGCAGCACAGCCGGAGCCAAGCTAGCGGGACAAAGCTCCTCACATTGATTAGGCTCGTTCATTGATTGTTTAATATGGATTTCATGTCAAAGCCGAGTGTTCAGCCAATCTGAGTGACGACAGAAGGAGACGCTCCAGAGACCCGCCTCTGACTAACCTCAGCTCCAACCAGCGGGCAGCGCCAGGAGGAGCAGCAGGACTCACCGGAGGAGAGGAGGATGACCGCCTGCAGGAGAGCCACCTCAGAGTCGTCCAGGTTGAAGGACGCCAACGACACGCCCAGGTCAAAGATGGCGTCTGAGACCACGCCCAGCCCCCCGTTCTTCAGCTGACCCCGGGTCACCGCCATCTCGCCGTTGAGCGTGAGCGTCTCGCTCTCCGGGTCGTAGCGCACGGCGGCTCGCAGAGACATGATCTCCATGCAGCAGCCCTTCAGCAGGATGATCTGATCCTCGCATGGCAGCTGAGGACGGCAGGACAGGCGGCGTCAGAGCGCGCCGAGGCTAGCTGCCATGCTAACAGCGCTAACCCACAAACCCAAAGGTGAAATATCATAAAAATAAACTAAGAATTCTTTAAAATCGTCCCTTCGTTTTTATTTGAGACATAATTCAGGTATAATGAATTTAATTTGTCCATTTTTCTAAAAGTTAAACTTATTTGAACAAAGAAAAACATTCTGAAATAAATCCTAAAGTTTTCCTACAAATATGAAAGAAAATAGAAACTTTTTCAGGACGAATGTTTAAAGAGTAAGTTAGCCTTTTTGATCACCTGCTCCCCCCATCAGTATTTGACTGAGCGGCCTATAAAGGGTTAAAACAGAAATGGTTCAGTCCACAGAACCTACCTCACAGAACATTGGCAGCTTTTTGGCAAAGTCCACCACTCGGGTTATGGCGGGGGTGATAATTTTAGTAAACTGACTGAAGGCTTCAATGTCCACCTTGTTCTCCTCGGCTGCATTGACCATGGAGGCTTGAGCGCAGTCCTCAGGCTGGAGGACAGAAGACAGGAGGACGTATGAGTCTGTGTCCACATGTGCACAGGTGCGTGAAAGCTGGGCTCACCCCGAGCGTCCTACCTTAGCATCCTTCACCCCTGCTGCGCTCTGGTCAGAAGTATAGAATAAATTACATGTTATTTCATTAAGAAGCATAGCTTCCTCGACCTGTTGGATGATCAACAGGAGGTGAAGTTTCAATGAAGAACCCGAGAGAAGTCAACTGAGAAAAGATCAAGCTGAGGACAGGGGAGAGGCGACAGAGAGACCAGTTTCTGGGACGGGATTCAAACCTTCAGATCCGCCATTCCACCCCCCCATCATCGTTCAATTCTATTCAGTTTATTTCTATAGCTCCAATTCACATCATGTCATCTCAGGTCACTTTATAGATCCAGACCAACCAGATCATCCAGTCAGATTGATTCAAAGTTTTCTATCTAAGGAAAACCAGCTGATTGCATCGACTCATTGAGTCTTCATGCTTTTAGCGACAGTGGAGAGGAAAAACTCCCTTTGAACAGGAAGAAACGTCCAGCAGACCCAGGCTCAGTGTGAGCGGCCATCTGAAGCGTTCATTGAATCCAGCCCCAGAAACTCTGCACTGAATCAGGAGTTTGTTAGCAACAGAAACGGCAGGAAGCTGGAGAGGAAAGGGGGGGTTAGTGTCAGAGGTCAGGAGACGGACATGTTCCGTTCAAAGACTGGTGCTGCGTTCAGGAGCACCCATCCACCATCCAGCTAACTGTCCTCATCTGCTCTACAAGGACAAGAACAACACAGGGACACGTTAGCATGGCTGAGGAGGAAGAGGAGGGGCTGGGAGGGAGGGGGGGGCAGAGGAAATCAATTCAGTCACAGCTGTGGTGGTGAGGAGGGGAAGGGAGGGGGGAGGCAGCGGGGGGGAGGAGGGGTCTCACCAGGAACTTCCTCTTCTGCTTCCAGTGGTTGCCCTGGGCGTTGGTGGACATGTGGGCCTCCGTCACCAGGCGGATCAGCTCCCACTCGTCCTGAGTGGGCTCCTGCCGGTCCCACGCCGTCTTCTGCAGCTCCTCCTTGCGCCGCCGCTCCCGGTTCTCCTCGATCAGCTTCCGCTTGGCCAGCCGCTTGCTGTCGTCAAGGACCACTGGAGCGAGACAGGGGTCAGAGGTCAAGCTTTCATGGTTCCAGCGGGCGCAGTGCGAACCGCTGCTCTGCAAACACCTGATGGACGCGTCCGTCTCAACCCCCCCGTTAAAAACAGGGATAGATCCGATTTATTAGCAAATTAGTTTGCTTTCTAATTAATATATCATTAATTAGGACTTAGAATAAAATGTTTCCTTTTTGGTTGGAGGATTTTTCCCTTCATGTGTTTTTAAGAAGCAGAATATAATTAACAGAATAAAAACATCAAAGCGTCTAATTGGTCTGGAAATGGTTCCTGACTGTAGAGCTGCAGCATCTAGATAAGAACAGCAGGTGTTTGATCTGCAGGAATGAAAGCTGTGATGATGTCACTGAACGCTGTGATGATGTCATTGAACGCTGTGATGATGTCACTGAACGCTGTGATGATGTCACTGAACGCTGCGATGATGTCAGAACTTTAACCCAGATTCTGAACCTAAAGCAGGTCCAGCTGCTGCAGATTATTAGATGTTAGTCTAACAGATTAGGAGCGTTTATTTTCCAGCCCAGCCGGGTGGATCGGACCGGTACCGGACCAAACGGCGGCGGCGGAGGGACTCACAGTCTGTGGCCATTCCCACTGCGATGCACTTCTTGAAGCGACATTCTTGGCACTGGTTCCTGGTCACCTTGTCGATGACGCACCTCCCCTCGTACTTGCAGGCGTAGGTGGGGTTCAGGTTCTTCTGGATGGTTCTCCTGAAGAAGCCCTGCAGAGGAAGCATGTGCAGTCAGCGCGCCGCTGCGCCACACCAACCCCCGCCACCCGTCCAGCCTACCTTACAGCCCTCACAGGTGATGCAGCGGTAGTGGTAGCCCGTGGCTTTGTCCCCGCACACCACGCACAGCTCGTCCTTGTCCAGGTAGCTGGGTATGTACCCTGCAGAGAGACACCTCAGATCAAACCCCCATCCAGCTCACTTCCTGCTCCACCTTTACAGCAAACAAGATCCAGCTTAGAACCAGCGCCGCTCCATGGTGCTAATCCTGCTTCCATCAGTAACTGGGCCAATCAGGGCGCTAACTGTTAGCGACGCTGCTGAGAAATGCTAACTGTTAGCCTGTTTATTAGCTTCCTCATTTCTAGGAATCCAGATCTGTTCTGTTTCAGGAAAGCAGGAGGAGAATGTTTCTCTAAAAGAGAAGCTGGACCACGGCTGCATGTTCCTGGATCCTCTCATCACATCTAAACACATTCAGTTTTTTCCTGGATAATTATTCCAAAAGAGAGAAAGTTGAAAAGATAAACCTAAAAACACTGCTGGCTGCTTCTGTTTGATCCGGGCCCAGATTAGTTTCCCCCTTCCAGGTAATCTTCCAGCTAACCGCGTTAACGCCTCGCTCCCTGTTTGGTGCCGGCCCTAATGAGATCAGAGCTCAGCCTCCGCAAACCCATCAATACCTGTCATATTAAAACAATTCATCAAACATCAGCCTTATGTTGCCTCAGCATCGATCAATACGGAGCCTGGATCAATACGGAGCCTGGATCAATACGGAGCCTGGATCAATACGGAGCCTGGA
>NW_015153302.1:0-1524 GCF_000732505.1 Cyprinodon variegatus | reverse complement strand
CGGAGCCTGGATCAATACGGAGCCTGGATCAATACGGAGCCTGGGTCAATACGGAGCCTGGATCAATACGGAGCCTGGGTCAATACGGAGCCTGGGTCAATACGGAGCCTGGATCAATACGGAGCCTCCACCATGACAGGTGGAGCCGCTAGTCGTCCAGAATCGTCCAGCAGTGAACTCCCGTCATGGGAAGCGTTTGGACCAGAGCAGCGTGGCCCCGTACCTTTCCTGTGGGCCCCCTGCATCCACTGCAGATGGGAATAGTCGGCTTTGACGTCGGGGAAGAACTCAGGCTGGTGGTGGAAGTGGCTGAGAGGAACCTCCATGTTGCAGAACTCGTTCTTGAAGGAGGACGGTCCGGCGTAGGCGCAGGAGAAGTGCTGGCCGGGGGGCCAGGCCTGCTCCATGCAGGGCGGGTGATGCAGAGGCTGGGGCTCATAGTGGCCGAACCCGGGGCCCTCTGCGGGGAACATGCAGTGCTCCCCCCCACTCTGAACGCCATAGCCCGTGACTCCGGAGTGCGGCAGCTCATACATGTCTGGGATGCAGAAGTTCATGATGAAAAGGTCCTGATGAACATGAAAAGGCTCCAGGAAGAAAGAACCAACCAGAAGCGCTCCGTCATCCACACAAACGCTCCTGAAGCTGCATCCAGAATAAGTCCAAACCTTTGATCCAGTAAATCCACAGAGCACAGACTACACCTAGCAGCGCCCCCCCCCTGCCGAATTGGGAGGCAGATACTTATGACGACGACGGGCTTTAATCTGACGCTCCGCAAATCCTGGATGTGCCACTTCCACTGACAAAGTCACAGATTACAGTCTGCAGGAAGAACCGGGCCACCAGCTTCAGGCAGGACGGACCCAGAACCTCCAGAACCACCGGTCGGGTCGTACCCGCTGACCCCCTGAGCTGCTGGGATGTTCCTGATCACAGCACTAAGTTAGCGGGTGGCTTCCTGGTACCAGAGACACTAGCTAAGAGGACAAGACTGGACCAGCTGTGTCCTCCTCCTCGGCAGACCTTCTCTAGTCTTTGGTTGGACTTTAATTCCTGTCCCTCCACTTTGGACAGATTAACGGACAGAGACACACCATCAGCCAGCCCGGCCCAGTAAAGAACCACCCGCCAGCCCATCGCTGTGGATCCATCATTTATCGGTAGAAGATCAGACGATGTGAAGAACTCATCACCAGAACCGTTTTCTCAAAGTTCATGTAAACATCCACATTTCCATATGTCCCAGTGTTTCCACTCAGACGCTCTAACTGGGTGGATTGATTGTTGTTGCTAATGAGCAGCGCCATGCTGAGGGCGCGGTCCACTTCAGATTATATGCTTAGTCTGACTACAGGATCCACTCAGCCATATTGATCAGGCTTCCTGTTCAATACTGGAGGGATAAGCCTTAATACCAGGAGGAGGAGACCTGAGGACCAGACACAACCACCCACTCATAGCAGACATCCATCCATCCATCCATCCATCATCCATCCATCATCCATCCATCATCCATCCATC
>NW_015153301.1:11786-13083 GCF_000732505.1 Cyprinodon variegatus | reverse complement strand
TAGATAGATAGATAGATAGATAGATAGATAGATAGATAGATAGATAGATAGATAGATAGATAGATAGATAGATAGATAGATAGATAGATAACCCCTGCTTTATATTTTGTTATTGCCAAAAAAATCACATTTATGCAGAAATTCTGTTCTGTGCTTTACTCCTAAATGTGTATAGTCAGAGCTCTGTTTTTTTTTTTTGTATAAAAGCACAAAAATGTTAACAACTCTCAGGTATATGTATCTGTCTCTGTTTTACAATTGGTTCTCCTCTGATTTCAGCATAAAAAAATAATCTGTGTACGCCACATGTCAAATGTGACAAATTGCCTCTAAAAATAAAGTAAAGCTTGGTTACCTTTCATCACATCAAATTAGACACAAAAAAACGGTGGCTTAGAAAATCAAGGCTCACTGTTGTCGCCCATATCTCATTCCCTAACTTCTCAGCAGGTTGCTGAGAGTTTATCAGAACATTCTTTAATCGGAAAACAGCTCCAGGCTGCAGCTTTAAACAAAACTGACAAGAATTTATTGTGCGCCTGGGAATGTAAATGAGCACTAAATAGAGTCTCAAAAGCTGTATAGAGCTGTGGCTAAATAGAATAAAGAGCAATGTTTTTTTTCCTCAGGGGTGCTAACAGGACTACACGTCTCACAATATGCACGGCTATTTAATCAATAGCTTTTAAAAGTGTTCATGTGTGTATCACAGCCTCCATAGTTAAGCCTTCTACAGCCATTTCTTCAGCAGCCTGTCGCCTCTGCAGCATGTTTTCCTTCACGTCGGTCATTAGCCTGCAGCACTTGTCTAATTTCTTCCCTCTTAGCCTAACGAGGGCATCTGTGCCCATACTGCTGTGCTGTAAGGAGATCCAGTCACCAGCGCACCCTTGGGTCTTGTCAACAGTTTGCTCTCGAATGTTGTGGTTAAATCCAACACCTCTCATGGGATTTCATCAGGATTTTGGACAGTTCTCTCTGCATACGTGTGCCATCTTAAACAGCTGCTCACGGCGCCCTTCCTGGAAACATCATCTGTAGAGATTTGGTCTGTGATGGAACCGCACGCAGCCCTCAGACTCTGAATGTGATACTTTTTTCCAACTTTAAATTCATAAGCCTCACAGAACAGACAAAGTTAGTGATTTCTTTCTTTTTGACACTTTGGAGAACAAAGATAAATAGAACACCCTTCATCATTATGTACACATAAATAACTTGTTTCTTTTAAATGAACAAAGAAAGATGTATGTGGCAGTAGATTGGATATTGTTGTGCCAGCTTATCAGAAGATTAT
>NW_015153301.1:7500-8516 GCF_000732505.1 Cyprinodon variegatus | reverse complement strand
TGCTCTATATCTACAAGCTGATTTTCATAGCTAATCAAGAGATAATAATCTTAAAAAACTTTGCCCCTTGTTTTATTCCCATTTAGAATCATATGATTGTTTCCACACTATGCCATAAAGTGGTTCACCAGCTCCATGTACTCATCTCTGATGCACTCAATGACTGCAGACATCCGAGTACTTCTGCAGATGACAGGAGTCCATCTTGACATCAAAGTCAGAGTTGTAAAGAGCAAAAAACTCCTGAGCAAAACCCTTAACCCTTGATTGCTCTCCAGGCGCCACACAATGGTAGCCCACTGTTCTCCAAGGAGATGGGTCAAAATGCAGAGAACACATTTGCCCATTGTGGGACAATAAAGGGATTTACATTGAAAATGAAATGGTGAGAGCACCGCCTCCTGTGGTGCTCCTGTGCTGCTGGCAACATGATTAAAGAGTTGACTCTTCAGTCTCACAATCTGGAGTCTGTTAGTCAGGTAATCTTTAATCCAGGCAATTGTTGTTGCCTCCACCTGAGTGTTCTGAAGTTTCTGACAAAAGTAAGTCAGGCGTAATTGTGTTATATATACCAGAGTCCTCCAACAGCACTCTTGGCTTGAATTTTTGATTTTCAAAGTATTTCAATGAGTGTCCTATAAAGGGTAATCATTTAAGGAAGGAATTTAAAATCAAACATAATAAATGTAATTATTTCAGTTACGCAAAAATAAGCTCTGCATATTTGTGTGTGGCACTGATCATAGTTTGTCTTCTAAATGTAAACAGAGGAGCAGTCTGCGTAGTTATGAATCCATCTGCAAACATATCAGCACCGGTATGTGATGTTTCACGACACTCACTGGATCTGACATCGCTGTGATGGCTGGGTCAAAGTTGTTTATGGAGAACAACTCTGGGCAGCTTTGGTTGGATTTAGCGTTTTGACATGTAGTGTTGAATTAAGTTGTACTGAAGTATGTTCATATTCACACAGTAAATATAACGACAATTAATTGGGCGGGTTTTTGTGCGTT
>NW_015153301.1:0-895 GCF_000732505.1 Cyprinodon variegatus | reverse complement strand
TTGTTTCTTTCAGTGTTTTAAAACCTTTACTTGCATAAATGGTAAATGGCATGTACTTATATAGCGCCTTTATTCAAGTCGGGAGACTTGACCAAAGCGCTTTACACTACATTCAATTACCCATTCGCACACACACACTCACGGTGGCAAGCTACATTGTAGCCACAGCTGCCCTGGGGCTCACTGACAGAAGCGGGGCTGCCATACACTGGCGCCACCGGGCCCTCTGACCACCATCAGTAGACAATGCAGTTGAAGTGTCTTGCCCAAGGACACAACGGCACTGAAAGTCGGAGTCGGGGCTTGAACCGTCAATCCTTCAATTTCAGGGCAAACTCCTACATCCAACGCCACTGTCGCCCTATTTAGTGTGGTTTTCTCCAAAGTCTTAAAGAAGTCATCACCCGAAATTGAGACTTTTTTCTGATAAAACGCGTGTCAGTGTTGGGTCTCAGTTAAAAGACAATCTGTAGTGTGAAAGTGGTAAGGTTTTTTTTGTACTTCTCTACAGAACATGACTTTGGTCATCCTCCTTGATTTACGTCATTTGTAGAAGAGATTACAAACATTAGTCCACCTTTCTAAGGTGCTGCTGCTCGTGTAACGTCTTACCTATTGTGTAGAAGACAGGAATCCCAAGCTTTCTTTGTCTAAGTTGTTGTGTATGGAGTCAGAATACTGCCAAAAGTGCACATGTGGAAAAAAATACCAATATAGGCAGTTTATTAAAAACACATGCATGTAAACTTCTCTCCATTTGCATTTTTAACATGCTATGCAGGCAGATTCAAAATCATGAGCCCCCTATTATATCACAAACATGAGTTCATGCTCCTTCTCTGTGCTCTCTCTACTACTCAACCAACCTGAGAAAGTAAACTACTACTTTCTTCTT
>NW_015153300.1:11801-13103 GCF_000732505.1 Cyprinodon variegatus | reverse complement strand
CTGTAACAGAGATAGATTAATCACATCTAAAATGGAGGAGGAGATCAAAGGGAATACCTCCTTAAATGACCTGGTTGGAACTGGATCTAACATACAAGTTGAAGGCTTAGATCGAGACAATAGTTTTACTAACTGATAGTTCAACTGGATCAAAGCAGTTTAAACCTGGTTCAGATTCCATGACTTCCTCAGATGCTGCCTCACCTTCCAGAGACAAACCAATTGAGGATAGAGGAGTGCTAAGGATCTCATTTTTAATAAGATCAATATTATTTATAAAGAATCCTATAAAATGATTACTGCTAAGAGCAGGTGGAATGGACGGTTCAACAGAGCTATGGCTCTGGGTGAGTTTGGCAACTGTATCAAAAAGAAATCTAGGATTATTCATATTGTCCTCTGTTAATGAGGAGAAATATGCTGCTCTTGCTTTACAAAGGGTCCTCTTGTACAGCATTGAACTATTTTTCCAGACCAGGTAGCATTTCCGTAGACCTGTGGAACGATATTTTCTATCCAGTTTCCTAGCATTTTGCTTTAAAATGCGCAGCTCTGCATTAAACCCAGGAGCCAGCTTTCTATTTTTAACAATTTTCATTTTCAGTTCAGCTAAATTCTCTTAATAACTGTTTGGATCAACAACCTTCTGGTTTCTTTGACAGCTGATAAAATCTCCTCTGAGAACATTTATAAAGTAAAGCTTTGGAGAAATAAAACATTTATCTGCTTTGATCTTATTAGGATGGTTTTAGTGTCTCAGGTCTTGTTGGGTTACTTCTGCTCTCATGTTTTTACTCAACTGGTCTAAATATGATGAAAATAAGAAGTTTCCTCTATTTTTATAAATAGTCTGAGCTGAACAAAAACCAACATTTCTCGAAAACAACAGACTCAGAGCTGCATGGGTGCTAACATAAAGCTTTGTTCCTCTTTATATAAATTTTATTTTTCCATTTTTGCATCATAATCATCAGAGTTTAAATCCTGAGCTTTAAAATTTCAGTGTATCTCATCACAAAGATCAAAAGAATGAAAAAGAGAAAATGAGGAAACAGTTCAGATTAAAATTGATCAAGAAGTAAGAAAAAACTTTCTGATAAACTGTGAGGATTTGAAAGGATGAAGGACTGAGAGAAAATAAACTGATAGAAATAAAATAATGTACTCACTGAGGAAGAGGATGCAGATCAAAGTATAACAGACCTTCATCCTGAGCTGCTGATGGTTTCTAACTCTGCTTCTCTTCCTGCTTCACTGATAAACCAGGAACTTCTCTGAGGGATGGAGTTCCTCCTCTGACCA
>NW_015153300.1:7819-9495 GCF_000732505.1 Cyprinodon variegatus | reverse complement strand
GTGTCCTCTTTTTCAGAAACCTAAATCTGGTCACCATAGATATGCTAGCATTGCTATCAACAGTTTAGCAGCAGAATCATCCTTCCAGCCTGCGGTTGTGACGGTTGGAACAGCCCCTCGTTTCAGTAAAAGATGTTTAGCAGATCCTGCTTTGAACTGTCCAAGATTTTGAAAGCTGTCTTCGGTAAAATGCTTCGAGCAAATGAGCAGCTGCGCATCAAACTTTGCAGGGATCTTCTGATAGACAAAAATAATCCATGCCTGTTGAGTCTTTGGATCCTTAGGAAAACTGTGAAAATGTTCCCCTTTTTCCGTCCAGCCTGGAACGCTGCATTTACTCCTGTGGTTCTGGTTCATTTTCAATAGAGAAACTGCCTGCTTTGGAATTCTTATAGACGTAAAGCCAACAGTAGGTTAAACAGCTAAACTAGTGTCTTCCATCTGCCTCTATTCATGTTCTTGGACCAGTGGGCTGGTCTGGATGTCAATTTACTGTAAGGGCGGGACAAAAGTACAGACCAGAACTTCCTTAAAAGTTCAAAAAAATCCACTGGACTTGGTTTCCAAGATTTGAAGACATTTCGCCACCTCTCTAGGAAGCTTTCTCAATTCAACTGTCTGAATCCTCAGTGAGCTGAGTCTATATATAGACAAGGCCTTGTATTGCTTGGAAACATGCAAATGGAAACTGATGAGTGGGTCGTTTGGTTCCATTTTTAGCCTGTAATATCTGAAACCTGTCTATGATTCTGAGAATCGGTCGTTAAGGAGGTATTGTTCACCGGCTGGAGCGGGGAGGTACTTTGTTTCTCTGTGATAGGGTGGGGGGTGTGGTGATATCTGGAAGGGATCAGCTCTATAACTGAATTGTAAGTTTTTGGAAGCTGGAATCTGAGTCCACCACCTCTGTTTATAATGGCTAACAATGGAACCAAACAACCCACTCATTGGTTTCCATTTGCATGTTTCCAATCAATACAAGGCCTTGTCTATATATAGACTCTAACTCGCTGCAGATCCAGACATTTGAATTGAGAAAGCTTCCTGGAAACCAAATCTTGGAAACCAGGTCCAGTGGATTTTTTAAACTTTTACAGAATGACTATGACCTGGATGACTGAGAATCTTCATCAGCATACAGGCCAGAACCAAATAAGGCAACATCCCCGAGTTTATGTCAACTCTGGGCTTCATTTGGATTCTCCCGTTTTGTAGTGGAAGTTTAGAATTGTGAGATTTGCAGAGAAAGGAGGTGTTGATGGGGTTTGAACTTCTCTGTATGTCCATTTCATCCACTGAACTATCGTTAATCATCTATGACAATGGAAAATCGGTTTTGCATTCTATGACCCCTTTAAGAGAGTTTAGCTCAGGTCTAAAGTGAAGATATTTTCTCAACAGATGTTTGTTCTGTTTGTCCTCCTCTGATCTCCTCCCTCTATGGGTTGGTCTGCAAGAAGAGGAGGAGGAGGAGGAGGAAGATTTAAATCACTAAGACAGTTTTACAAACACTGATGAAACTCAGGTGTTTTATAAAGATTCAGACTCACCTGAGAGATTTCACTGAACTCTGTTTCCACAGCAGGACCTGAAAAACATTCAGATCAGAGCTGAAACTGCTGATTTCCAGAGATTAGGAGACTTTCCAGGAACTAGAAACAAAATCCTAGAAAACG
>NW_015153300.1:5131-6422 GCF_000732505.1 Cyprinodon variegatus | reverse complement strand
AAAATAAATAAAAAAAAAAGAATAAATTCACATTTATTCACAATAAATTCACATAAAAAAAAAAATAAATAAAAAAAAAAGAATAAATTCACATTGAACCCAGAGTCTCAAACCAGTTCAGCTAAATTCTCTAAATAACTGTTTGGATCAACAACCTTCTGGTTTCTTTGACAGCTGATAAAATCTCCTCTGAGGACGTTTATAAAGTGAAGCTTTGGAGAAATAAAACATTTATCTGCTTTGTTTCTATTAGGGTGGTTTTAGTGTCTGAGGTCTTGTTGGGTTACTTCTGCTCTGAGCTGAACAAAAAAACACTCTGAGCTCTTTAGGCGCCAACTGACAGTTTAGTTCCTCTATATTTACTGTAAGTTTATATATTTCTTTTCTGTTCTTGCATTAAAATCATCAGAGTTTAAGTCCTGAGCTTTCAAACTTCAGCGTATCTCATCACAAAGATCAACAGAATGAAAAAAGACAAAATGAGGAAACATTCAGATTGAAACGTAAGACAAAAACTTTCTGATCAACTGTGAGGATTTGAAAAGATGAAGGACTGAGAGAAAAACAACTGATAGAAATAAAATAATGTACTCACTGAGGAAGAGGATGCAGATCAAAGTATAACAGACCTTCATCCTGAGCTGCTGATGGTTTCTAACTCTGCTTCTCTTCCTGCTTCACTGATAAACCAGGAACTTCTCTGAAGGATGGAGTTCCTCCTCTGACCACTAGAGGTCAGTCTCCTTCAGGTGTTGAAGCCTTTTAAATTGATTTTATGTCTCATCAGATGAACAAGTTTGCTTCCTTTGAGGTCCAGTTGGTTCCATCATGGAGACACTGATGATGTCATCAGAGGATGAAACTGTAATGATCTAAATTATTTTTGGCCATTTTGATTGAAAAAAACCCCCAGAATAATAAGTTCTCCTTATTCAATTATAAGAATCCACTAATCCACTGTACATTTTTGTGGTTTTGATGATTATAGAATTCAATTCTAACATTTCCTACTTTGATTTAATGTTTTTTGTGTGAGTTAAGGTTTGATGTGTCATTAAATGTTAAATAATGGTATAATTGTTCACATTTGAGTCTGTGCTGAAATAAATAACAAACAGCTTCTAATTGAAAGAAAATGAGAAACAGAAAATTTGCATCAATAAAACATCAATATAAACATTTAAAGAAATCTAAATGAATCCAAAACAGGAATCTAGACCCAGAGCCTTTGGAAGATTAAGAAGACAAATAGAAAGTAATTTCAGGTCAGAGAGACATAAAAAGATGAATG
>NW_015153300.1:2702-3900 GCF_000732505.1 Cyprinodon variegatus | reverse complement strand
TATATATATATATATATATATCTTCACCTTCAACCAAAAAGCTTGATGATTGTCGTCTGGATTATTGTCAGCAAGGGTTTGATGCACAAAGACTTTAATTGATTAGTGACGTTTTAGTTATTGATTTGGGGGGTGGTCAATGGAGCAGCGACTGCAGTGCTGACTTCAGCTGACAGCCTTCCTAATGCGCCTGCATGGTCTCCAACAATATTAGGTTCAAAACCGGGAAAAAACAAGAGGCCACGTAGAAAGCACCATAGGTGCTACAATTGTGATAAGGAGGGCCACTTTGCTCGAGGATGTCCAGACCCCCGCAGAGTGATCCTCCCCGTCGCCAATATAATGACCAGCACTGACGCCAGGAGTCATGTGCACCAGCAAAAAGTGCAGTTAATTATGGACCCAGTGGAGGTCCTGGACCTACAGCAAGTTTTCTTTTCTTTATTAAACACCTCAGAAAAACCATTCTGGCATTTAAACATACAAAGGGTAAAAGTGAAATTTTTGTGTGACACCGGATCTGATAAATCTGTCCTGAGGGATAAATTACCTCAAATTAAACTGGGACCAAAATGGATCACAGTAGTCTCTGCTGATGGGAGAATGGTGGTTCAGCGTATTTCTGAAAAACAATTGGTTACTGATGAAGAGGGATTCACGGTGGAAGCTGATTTTATGTTAAGCCCAGACTTTCTAGTTAATTTATTAGGCAGAGATTTGTTAAGGAAATTCCAATTAGCGCTGGTGCCCACAGACAAAGGGATGGGGGTGAAAAGGTGTACAGATTTTATGCTACACCAGAATTAGAAACAGCTGACACACATGTTGTACATTCAGGCTCATTCCCAAAAAAATTTTACTCCCTGGATCTAACCACCCAGGGGAAAAGATGAACCACAGGAGGGTGATAACGATTTGTATGTGAATGGGTCACCTTCCAGATCAGCAGAAGAACTTGGTTGGTTTTGTAATTGTAGATGATAAAAAAAAAACTACAGTGCTGCCTTAAAATCATCATATTCTGTGCAAGCTGCAGGGATTGTTGCACTAACAAAAGCATGTGAAATGTCAAAAGGCAACAAGGATGCAGGGGCGCTCCTAGGGGCTGAGGGGGCTTTTGTCGTGTCTTTTCCTTCTAAACGACCTGAAAATTGAAACTAAGTTTTATAAAAATTCAAAGTTCTCAAAAGGCAGAAAA
>NW_015153300.1:0-1722 GCF_000732505.1 Cyprinodon variegatus | reverse complement strand
CAGCTCAGAATTTTCCATGCTGAGGCACAAACGGTTAGACCTTTTAAATTAAGCCCTTTTATTCAATGTAAAAGATGTCGTGTAGATAACTTTAATCATATAACTTTAATCATTGGTGCACACTAACCCTCTACATTATCCCCCCTTTGATCCTAGAAGGATCAATACTACGTTAAACTACTCAAAATATCATAAGTGTAAAATGTCAAAAGTAACTACTATTCCTACTCATGCACATCAAACTAGAAGTAAATCAAACCTACATTAAATCAACCCTACATCATATGGCAAACTAGAAATAAATCAAACCTACATCATATGGTTATAGTGACCAATATAAGAGGTCATGAGTACATAAAGGACAGCTTAGTCAAAGAGGGATCCCCCTCTTGGCTCACTTATGAGGATCTTTCCCTCGTTGCTTACTTTTTTTGTAGAAAGATTTTCTAACTTTGTTTTCTCGGCAAAGGAAAATGTCAATGTTCAAGTAGCATCTTGTGCCCCGAGGTCACTGCATTCCCCTTCGCATGGGTGTGGTCAAGCACCCTTAAATAAACCAAAAAAAGCTACATCATTCCTGGGCCAGGCCAGGAAAAGCACATCATCTAATGGTCAATGGACCTTCAATACATCCAACCTAAGAGTAACCATGTGGCACTCTCCTGCACAGTACTTGTACTGTCACGTGAAGTATACAATTATATCAATATTCTTAACATAGGTATGCATAATCATCGATAATCAGCATTGTCCATCATATCCAGTATGGCGTTGAGACTATTAATTACGTGGCTCCGACAGCTGCAGCAATGTGGTGGCAGTAGCCACGCGCCCCTGATCACTCGGCTGCAGCAGTTTTCCTTGCAGGGAGATGATAGATTTTCGTGCCTCCTCTAGCTCAGTTTTCAGTTCCTGACTTTCTCGGGTCAAACGCTGCATCTTCCCTTTTGCCTTGGTTTTGTACGATCTGCGACGAATAGCTTCCATGATGCGGCGTGATTGGTCATACGTCAGACCTCTCATCATCTTTGAATACACCGCTGTGGTCATGGATTCGACCTCCGGTGTCAGATCGAAAGCGGAGTAATAGATGTGCATTGGGTGAGCGAAAAACCCTGCGAGGTGCTGATATTCCTCCGTGCTGAAAGATATGCCTGCGAACTGTTGGTACCTCCATGGGATTTTTGGGCCCGGAGGGGGAGGCGTAGTCTTATTGGGTTTCTGCTGCATGCCTGAAGTGCTTGGCATCTCCTAGGGCCAGTCAACATTTTCTTCATGCACCACCCGTTTGGAGGGATCGATGAAGTTGTTGCTTGGGTTGGTGTCGATCTGCAGGGCCCCAGGGACAGGCTCATTTAGCTCAGCCAGGACTGACGTGGACGGCAGCTCCTGAAGACATCTGAGGTGGGAAGGTAGTCGATCCTCCGGATTCTCTGGGCTGGCAGGGGTGCTGTTTGGGCCGAAATCGATCCTGAGGTTCCCAGGTGATGGCGGGTTGGACAGTGGCTCCCCTGTTGGTGATGGCGGTTGATCATCAGGCTGCCTTCTGGGCGTCATCATAGGCCTGGTCCAACCTGGAGGTGCGGCGTCTGGCTCCCCTGCAGGACCTTCGGGCTGCCTGGGTGGGACATATGGTCCTGCTACCCCTAGTGATGGGCCTAACGACGCCGATTGGTCTTTTCTTTCAGTGTACATTAGGCATGCCTCATCGAATGTGAAATA
>NW_015153299.1:14595-15576 GCF_000732505.1 Cyprinodon variegatus | reverse complement strand
CAGACGTAGAAAAAGCAGCTGTAAAAGACAAGTCCAACTCATACTTGATCTTTACTGAAATAATTCATTTTTATAAGCATTTTATTATTACTCATTAGCTAATCAGTAAAATTGTTACTTAAAATTTGAAAATAAATCCTAAAGCATCAGTTTTTCCCCCTTTACATGCAGCAGAGATGCCTCTTCTTTAGAAAAAAAAAAGGAGTAAAAAGCTGTATTTTCTGTGTTCCAGGTGATAAATGGTCTGCTGGAAAGAGCAGACTGGGAGGAGGCCATCCGCACGCCGCTGGGTATCCTTCCTGGAGGGTCAGGCAATGCTTTGGCTGCATCTGTTCACTACTACTCTGGGTGAGACACTCACAGAAACATGAATCAAAGCACATTTGGTTGCTTGTTTTGCATAATATTTAATCCTCAAAGATTTTAAAATATATTTCCTCCCCAGATAGCAGCATTATGTTGACTCAGATATATCAAAACTATCCTTGATTTGTTCAAATCCTTTTTAACTTGTATTACTATGAGTTGAGACGGAGAAACGCCCAGTTTACAGTTCAATGGAAACCAGTTGAACCAGTCAGGTAGCATTTCATTCCCGGGTCACATACTTTCATCTACGGATAAAGCGTACTACGAATGACTGGAACCACAATGAATAAATGAAGAGCTACTTTTCTAATGATGTCACCTAAATCACACCAAGATGAGTCACATTAGCTTTGTAGCTAACTAACGATAGCAGCAGCTGGACTTCTATTACAAACCAACACGCAAGTTAGGTTCTAGGTTAGATTTTAGATTTTTTAAATATTCTAAACCCCGTCCTTCTGCTAAAGTGTAAAACAGGATCGATCTGCAGACGAGCGGGAGTCCTTTGCTGTTTAGCTGCTGGTAAAGCTGTGTTTGAACAGCTGAGGCGTGTAGCTGCTGCTCGCCTGTCACAATATAATGCATTTCTCTAACAGCCATTAATTATTAACA
>NW_015153299.1:7575-13107 GCF_000732505.1 Cyprinodon variegatus | reverse complement strand
AAACCAGGAGAACAGCTGTGCATATTTACGACAGTGCACTTTTACTTTCGCCCTCTGGGGGGAGCCTCGCTGGAAAATCAACACCGGTTGCATAGCACCTAAAACATCATACATACATACAGGGAAAGAAAGAAGGCACAGAGACAATTAATTTATTTAGCTGCTAGGAGAATAAGAAGGAGACTGCAGTGTTTATAAATCTCCAACCCACTCTGCAGTCTTCAGCTTTCTCTCCTCCTTATTTATTAAAGAAAAGGGGATGTCCCTAATTACACCAGCTGAGGTTTAACTAAAGGGAAAGGGAAACAAAAGGATCTTACTTTAAACCTCAACACATATGTTAAAACAAAGCATGTGGTTGTTTTACAATTGAATTGTTCCAAGAACACATGTTTAAAAGAAACGTGTGATAGAGGATGTTCAGGCCTCTATCACAACCCGTCCGTTGCCTGACCGGGAACAATCTTAAGCAAGAGTTAATAAAAGATGAATCACACATTATACATCATAATAGTTCATTAGAACACAACCCATGAAACACAAACGGAGTATAAATAAAATATTTCTAACATTTTCCATTAAGTAAAAAAATATTTTCTCTGTTTAAACACAAATACATAAGACAGCTGTTATAGTGGTTCCATTGGAAAGGTAGTACTTTATCTCTCACTTTTACAATGGTACCAAAAGGCTGCATGTAGACCTGATAATTGTTGGACTATACTTTATTTAATTTATCAATTTTCAAGGGAAATTACTTCTTAAACCCTCTGGGTTTAACTGGCTAATAAGAAAAAATGATAAAACCGGACCTCCAGGCATTCAGACGGTGATTTATAAAGTTTTCTGGCATAAAATCAAGATAAATATCAATATTCAGGAATTTCTGACCCAGTGCTGATGTCTAGGGTATATCTAGTTACTCTTTACTTTCAAGCATTTAAGCAACAGAAATGTTTCTAATATTAAAGGATTTAGAGATGGATTTATATCTCAAACAGACTCTAGAAGAAAAAGGCTTAAAAAAAAAAAAAAACTGCTGATACATTAGAGCATCTGGATCCAGATCAGCCTTGAAAATGGAGACCTCTAAAAACTTTTATTCTGTGTTTCTTTGGTTTGTTGCTAATTAGTTTTTAACTCCTCCAGTTAATTAGAATCTGGGAGACCCCCATCGCCGCTTATCAACATTTGAAGATAATTGCAATTAAAGTGATTTGCATGCTTTAATGAATTTGTCCCACGCTTTTCATGAGTTCAGACGCCGAGTAAATAATTGATTTCTCCTCGTTTGATGCTGCCTTCCAGTCAACAAGCTGAAAGCTGATTTTGTTGTTCTGTCGGTCTGACATTGATTCACCGACCAGAGGCTCACGGAGCTCCGGGCTCTGAAGAACCAAACGTCTCAACCGGTTTCTGGCCTGCAGGATTTTAGAGGATATCACTGGAGCTTCGTCTCCTAATGAATCAGTTAGATCTTCTTAACAAAAAGAAACAACTCTGTCACTATAAATGTGAAGTGATAATAAAAACTAAAATATATTGATCCCAGAGATAACCAGAGTCTCCGTGGTAACCAGCTGATGCAACAACACATAGTCAGAGGTTTTCTGCTCTCTGCCTCAGAGTCTAGTTGTCCTGGTTTGGGTTCTTTGGAGTCTTTCATTTACTTTTGTTTGTTAGATTCCTCATATTGTCATAGTGAGCTTTAAGTATGTGTCATGATTTTATCTAAGGCTCGGACCCACATACAGTGAAGCCAAACAGAGAGGCACAAAGTAAAAGTTCAATGGGTTTTATTGAAATGTTTTTGAGCTCGGTGCAGAGTTATCTACAAACTGTGCTCAGCCGGAAACTGGAAGACGAGGGGAAGACAGACTGTTAGATTCAGGCTCAGTGGGAAATTGGATTTGTTAATCTTGAAGGAGAGGATTTGTTGCCACTCACGTTTCCAGAGTAGTGGAGACTCTTTGACTCCAGTCTGTGCGTTGGTCTTCCAGAGTTTGTCTGATTCGGTGGAGGGCGGAACAGGGTTTACCCAGAACTCAGACAGTGAGGAATGATGTAGATGCTGGTTGCAACCCAGTTTTCCTGTGGTATTTGAACGTGTCGTGGTGAAGATGATTTCCTTACTCAGAGAGAGAACCTCAGCGTTTTCAAAAGTGGCTGGATCCAAACCTCCTGTTTGGAATCCGTTGCTCAATGTAAGACTCAATTGATCCCTCTTGGGAGAGGCGGTCCGGAAAGATCCAGTTTGCAGGAAGGCCTTCTGCCGAAAGGCAAAAACAAACATAGTTGAATCTCAGGGAGACAACCACTCAGTCTAACTCAATATGATCTCAGCTTGGCTTGAATACAGAAACTCGCGATGCAAAAACTCAGATAGACTCAGAATAAACAAAGCTTGGCTAGAGTACCCCAAACTGGCAAACACTCTGGCGTTGAGATAGTGGCAACCAGCAGCTTAAGAGCAGTCCGGTGATGAGGTAACCGTTCGCAGGTGTGTGAGGAGGCGGACCGTAGCCAGGCGCCTCCTGGTGGTGGAAAAGAGAAACACAAAAGACAAGACAAACAGACAAACACAAAAACTGGAGTCCTGACAGTGTGAGGTTGTGGCCTTTTAGGTTATTTGAGGGAGTGGCAGCCAAACACAAGGAAATAATATTATTATTTTTTTCTGTCTTTTGAAGAGTGTCAGTTTTTTTTGTTAAACCTCAACAACCAAGACCAAGGAGTACTTAGGCCTAGACCAGGGGTGCTCAAGTCCAGTCCTCCAGAGCTTTAAGATGCATCTCTTCTCTAACACACCTGAATCTAAAGTCTCNTAGCATCAGCCTGTGTTTTAGTCCAGAATGACCATTTATGACAGAAGTTTGTTTTTCTTACACTCTGGTAAAGAGCCACTAAATAATTTATTTTTTGTTTGTCTGGAAGCTATGATTAAGGTGGTTGCCTGGTGCTGGACATCCCTACCAAGATGGCATGTGGAACACTTCAGTTTGGAATGATGTATAGATGCTGACTGAGGTGATAACAGACAATCAATTAATCTTCTTACAATCAACTATGACAAGCAGGAGAACCGAAGTCTCCGTTCTACTCAAAGTCTGTGGTCAAACTTGAAAACCGATATTCACAGATGTTCTCCTTGCAGCCAGACTGAGCTTGAATTGTTTTACCAAGAATGGGGAAAAGGTCTGAAGATGTTTGGAGCTGGCAAAG
This sequence comes from Cyprinodon variegatus, assembly GCF_000732505.1. Taxonomy (NCBI): domain Eukaryota; kingdom Metazoa; phylum Chordata; class Actinopteri; order Cyprinodontiformes; family Cyprinodontidae; genus Cyprinodon; species Cyprinodon variegatus. Next base: position 9,885 of record NW_015153299.1, on the reverse strand, counting down.
GTAAAACCCAGGAGACCTGCTGCAGCCAAAGGTGGTTCTAGAAAATGCTGGTGAAGATTCTCTGTCATCCGGGTCCTAGTCTTTCTGAAAACGGTAAAAAAAAATAATAAATAAAAATAAAAATAAAAACAATCCACTGGACTTTTTTTTCTAAGTTTGAGGACATTTCACTTCCCATCCATAATGCGTTCTCTATTCAAAATGTCTGGAGTAGCGTTGAGTTCCAAGCTTTTAGAGTAGCCCAACAAAAGCCTTGTTATGGCTTAGAAAACATGCATATTGAACCATAAAAAACATCCACCCCTTAATAATGGGGAGAGGTTGAGGTCGTTTTTAACCTGGCTGACCAGGCCAGATGTTTTATTCCCATGCATGGCAATGAGGATTGAGATGATAGCAGATAGAACCTTACAACACTGGGCCGAGCATGTCCCTACTAAAACAGAAGGGAAGTACAAAGAACGGAAAGATATCAAAGATGCTCTCTAAATCTGTGGATACCCTAACTGGATGCTGGAATCTCTGAAAAACTGAAGAGGATTTTCTCCAAACAAAAATCTAACAAGACTCTTAGACTGAGACTAGTGCATTCTTAAGACAAAACCCCCAGACCAAATAAGAGCGCAGTGGTGTCTGCAGTTCAATTCAGTGAGGAATGCTCTGATCTTTATACTGGAGAAACCAAACAACCTCTCCACAGACGCATGGCCCAACACAGAAGAGCGACCTCTTCCGGACAAGATTCTGCTGTCCATCTACGGCTTATGAGAAAAGGACACTCATTTGAGGACCAGAATGTGAACATGCTGGACAAAGAAGACATGTGTTTTTTAAGGGTTGTGAAGGGAGCCAATTATGTTTAGAGAGAAAAAACAACCTTAAACAGAGGGGGTGGTTTTAACTCTCGAAAACCTATAAGAGTTAATTCCTTCCAAGTATCATCTCAAACCCCATCGCTATGCAGGGGACCAAGACATCTCGCCTCGTCAGCCAGGCCAACTATGACCCTGACAACTCCTATTTACAGAGACATTGACCAGTATGGGTTTTGCAGGCCAGCAACGAGCTTAATGGCTCCCAATTGCTAAGGGGGGGGACCTGTTTTTGATTCAATTTGCATGTTTTCTAAGCCATGAAAAGGCTTTTGTTGGGCAACTCTATAAAATTTGGAACTTAACGCTACTCCAGACATTTTGAATCTAGAAAGCTTCCTGGATGGGAAGCGAAACGTCTTCAAACTTGGAAAACAAAGTCCAGTGGGTTTTTTTCCCCGGAATACTGCTTAATTTTTTTTAAGATTTCTTTTTATTACAAAAGTTAGATTAGTAATGCCAAACATGACAGGTAGACAGGCGAAGAGAAAGAAAAAAGAAAGAGAAGAAAAGAGGGAAAAAAAACATACAATCAACCAAACAAAAACAAGCAGCAAAAACACTTCGGAGAAACCCGAGGCAGAACCTGCAAACAGAAATGCATTTGGGGCGCCATGGCCGGCCCCGCTCCAGCAATCAGACCAAGCCCACCAGAGGCCATCCCGGAGCACAGAGACCGGGAAGACCACTGTGGAGACACCCGGGGCCCCAACCANAAGGAGTACTTAGGCCTAGACCAGGGGTGCTCAAGTCCAGTCCTCCAGAGCTTTAAGATGCATCTCTTCTCTAACACACCTGAATCTAAAGTCTCAATCCCCTCATTAGTTTAGGGTAATGACCATTTATTTGATTCAGGTGTGTTAAAAGTGGGGTGTATCAAAAAGTTGCAGGATAGTAGCTCTTGAGGACTGGACTAGAGCACCCCTGTTCTAGACAGTCTCCATGGTCTTGGTTGGTCTGGTCTTGACTACACCACAAAGTTTCATGTTCTGGTTTTGCCTTAAGCCTGCTATTTGGGTTTTTCCGTATTTTGTTATTTTCCCGTTTTTTCCAAACCTCTTCAGTTTGTTTACCTTTTTTCCAGTTGTTTTCTACTTCATTTCCTTTGCTTATTTCTTAGCATTTTAGTTTGTTTTTTTGTCACATCCTCTAATTGATGATGTGGATTGTTGTATTTGTTCTCTTAGTTTATCCTTGTTTAATTGTTTCTCTCTTCTGTTATTAGTACTTTGCCTGGACCTCTTTCCCTCTTGCCAGTATTATCAGATCCTCAGTTTATTTCTATGTTTCCTCATCCATAACTTGTTCATCTCATAAAAATGTCTAAGTCACCAAGTGGCTCATAGCATCAGCCTGTGTTTTAGTCCAGAATGACCATTTATGACAGAAGTTTGTTTTTCTTACACTCTGGTAAAGAGCCACTAAATAATTTATTTTT
>NW_015153299.1:0-1706 GCF_000732505.1 Cyprinodon variegatus | reverse complement strand
TTTATGTTTTTTATTTTACTATTTTATTCAGAAAAGAATCAATTTAACTTTTAAATTGTAAGCATTTTATTAATAGTAGCTTTAAACTTTGAAAAATGTTCTTCAGGTTGAAAATCAAACCTCTGCAACGGCCCTTTTTCTTTTACTAAAAATACATTCTGGCTCAACCTGTTTGATCTCCATTTCATTGTTGGACTCCAGAAATGAAATGGAGCTCAAACTGGCATTAAGAGTCATGTGGATCAGTAAACCATCTGTTAAACAAGGAAATGATAACTGGTGCTGAGTTAGAACAGCTCCAAGTGGAAGCTTATGAAATAAAAATAGAGGAGTGCTGAGAACGGAGCCCTGTGGGACGCCGTGTTAATGAGCAGCACTGGAAGAGCTACGATTATGAATCATTAGACAATTCAGAGGAAAGTTGGTTTGGGAACTTCATGCTTTTCTGTCTGTAGATAAACTGGTTGTACTGGTGTCATAAAAGTCCTTTATGAAGGTCAGGAGCAGATCTGAAAGCACGGCCAAAAAATGGAAACCTAAATAAGTGATATTGGCCAATGGAATTAGTATATTTACTCTTAAAATGGGATAATTAGATAATATGCACTTCTAAGTAGACAATGCATTTGTTTTTTCTTATTTTAAATGTAAATTGTCTTGTTCCATTGCGAAAGTGTTTGAATTTCCTCCTCAATTCAAGAAAAAATGCACTTATTTATAGGAAAATAAGACTTTTTTTAGATTTAATTTTTTTTAGAACAAAGTTGAAATTCTGTCCTCCTGGTCTTTGGTGAGAAGATTCCACATTCCCAGTGTCTTGTTTCTCAGTAATGACAGAATGGATCTAGTCACAGATGGATCAGAGTAATGAAGGTCCTGCTTACGGTCTGTGGTGGAGAAGAAGGAGCTGATCTGGGCTAAGAAGCTCTGGATCTACTGGTTCATCTTTACCTTCCAACCGTCACAGAGAACCTCCCTGAAAGAACAAAACCTTGAATTCAAGCATTGGTGTGAGAAGAATCATCATCCTGATGGAACTCAGAGCAGAGGTCCTCATCAACATAGAAGATAAATGATCTGAACTGCTTCATCTGATCTCTCTCTGAAGATCCTACAGAGACGAGCCCCCAGGATGGACCTAGAACTCACTGGAGGGGATATTCTGGCCCTCATGGTCTGGAAACTAGGCTAAGCTTCACAGAAGATGATGATGGACTGATGGAGTTCAGATTTTTCCTCTCAGTATGGATGCAGATGTTATTTTGTGATTTTATTTTCATCATTCTGCTTCATTCTATCTTTATTCTCCCACTTTGCAGAATCTATTAGTTCAATCTCTCCATCCTGGAGAGAAATATCAGCTCTGCTGCTGCCATCAACATCTTTGTTTCTAGATGTTGGAGCTTGGCCTATTTTTCAGTGTAGTCCTGTTTCTCTGAATGTAACTAACTGCATGCTTAGTGTGAGGGATTGCTGAAGAGTCAATGAGTTGATGCAATTAACTGGTTTTCCTTATATAGAAAACTGTGAATCCATTTGACTGGATGATCTGGTGAACTGTAAAGTGCTTTAAGATGATGTGTTGTGAATTGACGTTATAGAAATAAACTTAATTGAATTTGATTGAATTTTAAGGTTCATGTTTTATGTCTTACCTAAACACTGAGGTCAAACTTTGATATCCAGTTTCTACAGATAAAGAAAAT
>NW_015153298.1:11710-13110 GCF_000732505.1 Cyprinodon variegatus | reverse complement strand
TCATTTTCTCAGCCATCCGGCTGGCGTTTAACTGGGAAGGGCGATTTCAAATATCTGCTACTGTATCATATGCTTATGACATAATTCAGCACCATTTAAATATTGGATCAACTGATTGAATTCCTCCTTAGTGAGTCTGTTTTCTTCCATAATCCTGTTTTCAAAGACTGCTACCAGAACAAATTAAAAGTCACCATTTAGAGTTCAGAACAACTCATGAATTGTGTGCAAATTTCTTCATTGAGCTTTATTAGTGGCAGGCTCCGAGAACAGCATCTCCTCTCTTCCTCCTTCTGTGGCCACTGGCCGTTTCCATAGAAACGTCACACAGCGAGAGAGAGAGAGCGGCACTGGGTGCAGAGGATGTGTTTATAAGTGTGTGTCTTCTGGGGTATGACTGTGACAGAGGGAGATTTCAGAGAGGACTGCTGAGCTGTGCCTAATGAGCAGTGTGCGCTCGCCCTCGTCTGTGAAGTGAAGGCCGAAGCCGACAGCAGGTCGCATCTGACTGCGTTTCGGCTCTTTCCTTATCTATGTGCAACATGTTCGCCGACACTTTCACTGACATTTGACCATCAAAGCATAAAAGTGTGGACACTCGTGGTAAAACAGAAGTACTTCAAAGAAAATATTATTTAATTTAGGTCAGGACAAAAATGGATATACACTTAACAGCTAATTCTCCAAATGCCATGGTTTAGAATAAAATAACTTATTTTTCTGTTCCTAACGTAGCAGAACGAATGAGAAGCCCAAATTTTAAAGCAGACATTACAGACATAATCGTCTCTGCAGAGCAAGTGCTGGTTAAAGCAATAGGGTGCTATAAAAAATCATTGCTCCAGACCCAAATCAGTCCCCTTATAGACACATTTTACATGGTTTACATTCAGTGAGAGTATTTTTTCAAGTGCACCTTACCACTCACTTTCTGTCTGTGTTAATGTCAGCTGAGTATAAAAAGTTACCACTCTGTTTTTCTTGATTTTGAAAAAAAAGCAACCATAGTTTCTGATCTCAATAAGCACTTGCTCATCTTAATAGGTTAAAACTTTTCTTAACAGCATGTAAGATGAAGGTCTCTGAGTAGACAACTCCATGCTTTAAATGAAAAGCAATTGTAAAAAATATTGACCAGAATATTTCAAAGCATTTATTTTGTGTCTGTTTGGCCATTTGGACAAAAACAATAACCCTTTTAAATCAATCCATCCATCCATCCATCCATCCATCCATCCATCCATCCATCCATCCATCCATCCATCCATCCATCCATCCATCCATCCTTTAAAGTTTCTTAGTCTTAGTTAGTCTTAAAGGAATAGTACACCCAAAACATGATTAGCCTTCATTTTCTACTCACCCCCATGCTGAACAACACTCTGGAGTACTTTTTTGAT
>NW_015153298.1:6602-8750 GCF_000732505.1 Cyprinodon variegatus | reverse complement strand
GATATCAGTGATCGGCTACATGAGTTTTAAATTATTGGCATATCGGATATCGGCCAAAATCCCAATATCGTGCATCCCTAAACACAATGTATTAAATCAGCAGAGAAGAATATACAAAGCAAGAAGTTTTACATAAGGACCAGCTGCAAGGCCAAAGGTAACTTTGGAGGAGCTTCAGGGATTCACAACTAAAGTAGAAGAGTCTGTTAACTGCCACTAGTGTTGGCACTTAAGCGTTATTAAGTAAAGCATTACAGTAACTACGTTACTTTCGCAGTAACTAGCCCTATAACTAATTACTTTGTAAAAGTATACAACATTTTAGTTATTATTATGCTTTAAAAAGATTCCTTATTTGTTATTTCACGTGTATAAATAAGGACTAGTTTCCTGGTGTAAGTGGATGTAACAGCAATGTGCTCTAGTGTAAGTGCAAATAACGGCGACATGCAACTGAGGAGAGAAAATAGCAGAGAGCCACTGATTCAATGACAGCATTCCTAGAGAAGAAGCGCTAACAGAAAGCTAAATGTTTGTGATTTGCTCTTTATCTACAGGAAGAAAGACCATCAGATAATCTTAACACTGAATAACAGCTGCTATCTACAATCCAACAAGTTTTTTTTTTTCTTTTTAGGAATAGTGTAACCCCTGTTTAATTCTACTGCAAAGTAAAGGCAGTAAATATGCAAAAATATAGTTCCAGTAACAAAACATCTTTTTTTTTGTGGTGTTTAAAGCACTAGTGGGTCATTTTTTGTACAGTGGGGTGACAGGAAACGGGGTATGACAGAGGGGGAGAGACATGAGGCAAAGGACCACAGGTTGGCGACTTTGAAGCAGACATGTTCATGGCAAGACTGTCAAGGCTCAAGTCTTGATAATGCCTGTTGCAATAATCAATTAATCGCACAATAAATTCTAATTACATGTTTAATTAAAATAAGTGGCATCCTTGCTTATTTTCCCTTGTGTTTCCATCTCCATCACTGAAACGATTAACTTGTCCAAAATTAACTTGGATTTAATCTTGGAAACTTTCCCTGGAGCGAGCTCACTTAGACATTTGGTTACTGTGCTGCGGCTTGGCGGGCAGTGTCTCTCCTCCACAGCTGACATAAAGATTTAAAAGAAGCTGGGCTTGTCGATCAAAGATACTGGGAGCCTGCATGAAAAAATTAAGTCCTGTATTGTTGCTTCAGTAATAGCCTTATATTGGCGACGTCCCTGGCTGTACTCTGACACCCCTTTAGTAAGAAACGACTTGGTGCTACTCTGTCCCTCTCCACTAGTCAGTTTTCTTCTTTTATTTTTTTTTTTGCTTTACTGAATTCAGAAAACCTATAGATAAACAATGATGTTTATTTAGATTAATACCTAGCCTTCTCAAATATGTTTTTTTTTTTAAAGTGTAGTAATATTAATATGGATTCAATATTTATTAAGATATAAAGTACCTTAAAAATATTGCATTTCAAAGCTTCTTTTTCTTTTCTGTAAGAGCAGAGAATGGACAAAACATTACATTAAAGAAAAAGAGTAACTTGGTGATGAAAGTTGGTTGGGGACACTCTGGTGGTGAACGCTTTTAATAGAGTTTGTATTTTTCAAAAATGAGCTAAAACATATATTTATTGAATGCTTTCTTGTTGTTGAGAAGACAAGTACCACAATAAACTGATATTTATATTAGTAGTTAGACAAATGCCTTTTAGTGCTTTATTTATAAAGGGTTCAAAAACATTAAAACAATAATAAACAACAGCCGATACCCGATGTAAACGGCAATATATCATGTATTCCTAGAATGTGCACAATTTTAGTTCTATCCATCCACAAAAAGATGGATAGATGGTTATCATTTCAGCTGCATCAGTAAATATCCTCCTTCACAAGCAGCAAAATCAAATTTAGAAATTTGAAATGGCGATGACGTATTTGGACAAAGACATGGCTGAGCAAACATGGCTACCACGATGTGTCAATTTTACAGGAAGAACTCCACTCCACCTGATCGGGAGGTGGTTGTGAGAGACTAATCGCCTCTCATTACACTACAGGAAGCACAATCAGACTAAAAGTCGGGGCTGATTTGAAAATTCTCGCATGACAGGAGAATTTGCTTGAAAAGGGCAAAAAATCATACAG
>NW_015153298.1:0-2014 GCF_000732505.1 Cyprinodon variegatus | reverse complement strand
ACAGAACGATGAAATTTCACGAGATTTTGAAAGTAAAATAGATCCATACTGCGTTTTTAAAAATAAATTTGATATCAGCATATGAAAATATATTTGAGTATATAACTTTTCAAAGTGTCAAAAATGGATAACAAAACTGCTATTTTCAATGACTACTTATATTTGTCCAGCTTTAACATCGGTATCGGTATCGGTTATCGGCTACATGAGTTTTAAAATATCGGCATATCGGATATCGGCCAAAATCCCAATATCGTGCATCCCTAGACATAACCTTTGACAATAAGTAGATTAAGCCACTTTTGTTGAGCTGAAATAACTAATTATGCTAGAGACAAATCAAGGAAAATATGTAGCTTCAGTCTGGCCCTTTTTTCTCAGTCAGACAGCCACTTCATCACTGTCACAAAGTCACGATGTAAGCATGTCACCTTAGGAACATGCTTACATCGCAGGTATAGCCTGTGTTAGATATGCTCCCCTATGAAGCTTACTGGTACATTTCGAGACTCGTAAAATTGTTTTGCAACTTGCTTGATTCCTCACCATTGCTTCAAGAAATCGTATTTTTTTATTTGAGTTTAGCAGCTGTTAGAGGAATAAAGATAATGCTGTAAAGCAGGGGTCTTTAACCCTGGTCCCCTGCACCCAACTGTTCTGCATATTTTAGATGTTCATGAATCAAATTATTGTATTACCTCTTCCCCTGACATCAAGGGCTGCAGAGGCCTCTCCACGCATTTATTCTAGGTATTTAGAGGAAGGGGACAAACCTAAAAGAAGCAGGACAATGGATGCTGAGAACCAGGGTTGAAATTATTAACATCTTGTTCCAAGGAGGAATAAGTTCTTATCTACTGGTTACAAAATGCTGCGGGTGGGGCCTCATCTTAGATTAACCTCTCCTGACCCTAGGGAAGGCTGTGTGCTGGTTTGGGCATATTAACAACTGACCTGACATTTTCAAATATATATGTATCTACCACACACGTTTTAACTATACATGCTGGAACGATGATTAAAACATGATGAAACATCTGATCTGAAAATCTCTCGCCTTCTCTTTGATTTGACTCTTTAAGTCATGTCATTTTTTTTTTTTTTGCATGCTGATGTGTTCATTGCTTACTGCTGAGAAGCTCTAAAAATAACCCAACAAAAGGTTATTATGTGACAAAGGTGACACGCACACATACACACACAGGCCATATGGCTGTCATAGACAGAGCTGGCATGACATTGGCAAGAACCCAGCTGGTCATTCTCCAAAGAGCTGAAGATAGAAAAAAATAACTGTTCAATTACGCTTTTTTTTATTCAAGGTCACTGGGAAAATGTTACACATTTGGAAGTTTGCAAGTAACTTAAAGTAGGCTCAAATCTTTCCAAACATTTTCAGACTCGTATATATATTGATGAATCCATCAACGTCAAGGCAGGGTGAAGGAGAATCTAAGTAAAAATGTGGGAGTGGCAACAATTCTATTTGCATCACAATAAAACAACAAACCAATTAGCCAGGAGTGGAAAAGAAAAAAAAAAACAAAGATGTCAAAAGGCAGGATAGTTGAGACAATGATTGCAAAGCAACATAATGGGAAAAAACCAAAAGAGAAAAATTTTAACCAGTGCAACTAAATACTGTACATAGGCAGGGGTGGAGGAATGGCAAGCAAACCAAAGCGCTTAAATCAGATTAAATTAGGAGCAGCTTAGGATGAGTGAGAGCAGAGTGGCTGAAGGAGGTACTAAATTAAGCAGAATAGAGATGGACAGAAACACAGAGAAGCTCTCAGAAGCATCTAATAGGAATATAATATTTGTTAGGTTTATTCAGTGATGATTATAAAATTAATGTGCTTATAAAACATTTGTGCAAGGGGATGCTCCACTCCTGTGTCATGATTCAGTCAGGAGACCATCCTGCCTTGTCATTCTGATGGAGCATTCTGTCTGCATATGAGACAGACACGGGAGTGGATTTTCACTCCTGTCCCGTCCCACTCCCACAGAA
>NW_015153297.1:8215-13120 GCF_000732505.1 Cyprinodon variegatus | reverse complement strand
GCGGAGGGCCTTGGGAGAATTCGGTCATGCACTATTAATGTAAAGCACCAGTTAATTCAGTTCAAGGTATTTCACAGACTCCACTATTCAAAAACAAAATTGCACAGAATATTCCCATCAATATTCTGCCGATGGCTCCTTGACTCATCTGTTCTGGTCATGCCCCAAGCTCTTCCAATATTGGTGTTACAGTTTTAAATGGTTTTCTGAAGTGTATAAATGCACATTTATTCCGGACCCCCAAATTGCATTGTTTGGACACTCTCCCTCACTGAACTGCAGCATTTCTATAAAAAAACGACTGTGGTTTATGGAATGGTGATAGCTAAGAAAGTAATATTAAGATTGTGGAAAACTGATAAGGGCTCCACTAATAAGTTCTGTAGTATCTGGCAACCAGTTCTGGACCATATTTCTCAGTCTAAGACTGACCCCGACAGCTGCTCAGTTTCTTAGTATGCCACCTGTGCCTTCATAGATATGTAGTACTATCCTAAAGTGTAAATGGCAATCAGTGCAGTGTAACCGTTACTTAGATAATTTGTCTGGCTCGTTTCCTTTTTTTTTCTTTTTCTCACTTTCTTCCTATCTTTCTCTCCTCTCTTTCCCTCTGTCATTGAAGGCTTTTTTTCTTTTTCTTTTTTTGTATTACTACTATTGTTGTAATGGTAAGAGTATATTTTTCTTAGACCCTTAGACCCGGGTGTGGGATTTTTGTATGTTTCACTTTGAAAACTTAATAAACATATATTTAAAAAAAAATAGAAGAAGAAAAATTGCTTCATTTGAAACCTAAAAATTGGGTCCTTCCTTTCTTTCTTGAACACTTATGTAGCAATATAGATAAGTAATATTTCAAATGCATGGTCTGAAATAAACTGTGTCATGCTCTGTCTTTAAGCTCATAATCAGAAATAGTGATAACTACTGGATGGATTTAAAGGTTAAACAAAACAAAATAATTGTGGCCAATCATTCAAGTATAAAACTGAGGGTATAGTTCTCTGCAAAATTATATTAAGTACACGTCTGATCAAAATCTTATGACCAAGAATTTGTAATTTGCACTTTTTGTCATGAATAGGAAAGATAAATTGGGCTTTAAGTGGCACAAAGATGAAATGGGAGCAAGAAATTTACATTATAAGCACCAAAGGTCACATAACCCCAACAGGAGAACAAAAAGCATCAGAAAAGGATGTTGTAAACATTAGTCCTGATATTGCTAGGGCTACATGTAGCCAGCCCTTTATTATCACATATGAGCTTAATTTGAAAACATGCAGATAATATTCAAATAAGCCATTCTATAACATACACTGCAAGGGGAAAAAAAGATCCTGACTATAGTGTTTGCCCCAACATAGATTTAAAAAGATAAAACTAATTAAAAATTCAGTGAAGTTGCTGAGTGACTCAGGGAAGACTATCAGTAAAAGCTGAAATGTGTTTGTATCAGGCCTGTCTAAAAGGTGTCTGAATTCTATTTAGACAATGTTTTCTGACAAAGCCTAAAATAATTCCGTCTGAAAATGAAGGCCATCTGAATGTACACCGAATACGTAGAATTAGCAGACAGAGTCCTTTAAAATGTGACAGACATAAAATCAAACAAAGTATCTGAGACAACAGAAACAAAATTTCCAGCAATGGAAACAGCTGTGAGTACCTGCAGCTGCTTAAATGTCAGAGCAAATCTTACAAAATCACAAAACTGCTGTCTTCAATCCTGACTTTCATAAGTATTCAGTCCAAGGATGTGTGCAGCAAAAAGAATCAAAATAAATTATTCATCCTGTGGTTGTATCTTTCATCTATCAAAACCAACAATATAGAACCAAAACTTAGAGAAAATTCCACACAATAGAAAGTTAATGAAAAGTAGAAGAGTTAGAAACAAAGACTGAGAATGTAGAGTGACTTAGTGTGATGAAGAGGAAGATTTTTGTTCCACCATTATATATACTTTTAAAGACATTGAGCTGGACCTGTAAGGCTTAATTGTTACTCTTCAAGTACTTTTGAAATCAATTGCATTTCAAAGTCACACCAGAAAGAAGATATCACATCTGCCTTAGCAAGGATTTACAGTCTCTTGGAAAACTTATTTTACACTTTGAACTTTCTCACTTTTCATAACTTTGTAGAGTAACACAATGGACTACTATATAAACGTCCATTGTTATAAAGAGACCTACTGTAATGCAAGTTTTTTTGCTGAAAATATCTTAAAAATGGCCCTTTATTAACCCTTATCACAAAAAATGGTTTGATGAGCAGACGTACACCTCAGTGGTTCTTTGCTGTTCCATCTATAAGCCTTTAGCCTAATGCTACGTTCAGACCACTCATGATAGAAGGAGCAAAAACGTGTCTGCTGTTTCATTTTTGAAGCTTGTACACATTAAGGTCCGGCACCTCAAGTGCATCTTTGACGCTCCTAACACAAATAAATAAAAAGATTTATTTTGAAAAGTGTTTCTTCCACCTGAAATTCTTATTGCTTAAATTGTTGTAATGTCTTTTTATTGCATTGAAAAACTAGAATATTCATATAATTGAAGAGACTACCCACTGGATCACAAACTAGGCTTCCAAACCCTCCAGAAATGAGCAGAAACCATTCTTACCATCAACAGAGGGAAGATGAAATATCAGGAACATATCACGACTGCCCTGAAGAACTTTAGTTATCCCAGATGAGCTTTGTTTTTTGTTTTTTAACCAACAAGAAGATACCTGCTCAGAGGGAAGAAAACAGGAGGAGGAGCATCATCATTCCATGTGTTGCTGTAGTCTCCCAGAAACAAGGCTGACAACATGGTTTATGGCATCCAGTGTAGTGAAGAGTGCACAGACCTGTGCATTTGAGAGACCAAGCAACCGCTACACAGGCACATGGCTCAACACACGAGGGCCAACTCCTGAGGACAGGACGCAGCTGTTCACCTACACCTGAAAGCTAAAGGACAATCGTTTGAGAACAATAACATCCACATTCCGGCCAAGGAAGAAAGGTGGTTAAGGAAGCCATCTTTGTTAACCTGGAAAAAAACATCTCTCAGTAGAGGAGCTGGTCTTAGACATATGTAAACTTTCACCTACTTACAAAGATCTATTAGGAACAAAACCAAGAAGATTCACTTCTCACCTACCAACAACCATTAACACCCCCCAGGTGACCTCCATGGCCAATCCAGTGTGAGGGTTCAGAGATACCTATTGTTCCCCCTAATTCTTTGTTACACCTACAGTATATTAATCTCAGAGCTCCTCGGCGCTAGTTAGAACTGTTATCAGCCTACTCACTCAAGCCCAAGCTATGCTCAGCCAAATGGCTTAGCTGAGACGCCAAAAAGAGAGTAAAACATCTTTTACAGAAAGGTATGCAAACTACCCCTGATCCTTCTTTGCTTCTATTGACTCTATGAAACACACACATCATGGGAATGGATTTTTCTGCTGCACAAATGCTTATGGGCAGGGTCCTGAGAAGCATGTTACACCAGCTCAAGTGCAGTGTTTAAACCAGCATTTCCAGTGATTGCAGTCTCAAAACTGCTAGAAAGTAGCTCAGTTATAAAACAAGGGTACAAAGAAGCTCCCTGAGTTGCTGCTTGATGGGACTGTTCACATACAAATGGAAAGTGGAAGACGTACTTCAGCCGTATGATATAATGACAAGACTTTGACAGTATTACAGATGCAACAGGAGATACCTGAGTAAGCAGCCCAGCGCCACACATTCAGTTGCATGTAGAACTAGACACTCTTTATGATGTAAAATACAGTACCTTGGAAAACTAATACTAATGAGGCTATGTGTACAGTGCCTTCCTCTCATGACTAAATGTATTTTTAAAAAAAACATTGTTAATTCTTCAGTGTATCGGGATTAATATGAGGAGATAAATCTGGTTTTCAGAGGTAGGATTTCCTGTAAACAGTCATAGGCTGTTTACTTTCTCAGTTTACTTTCATTTTACTTTCCACCAGGCCAATTTGTCTATATATTGTAAGCAGGTGCACTGAGTTTTAATAACTGGACCACCACATTACCTCTTTCTTTTTAATTTACTAAGAGATAAAACAATATTTCTGTCATTTCTGTTATTTGTAAATTTGTACAGTAATTCAGAAGAATGCAGTGAAACAAAGGTGAAACTAAATAAATCTCTGAGTCAAACTCTCAAGCCCTGGAGCTAAAACAGTAAACATTCTTTAAACCCTAAAATTTGAAAGAGATCCAAGTTTTAATGACATCTTAACTATGATATATTGCTTTCCAGAAATGAGGAATGAAAAGTGCTCACCAACTGCCTCAGGTGTGCTGAACTGCTGAAGTCTGACATGGAAAAACAAGTTATCCCCCTAATAACATTTTGGATGTTTGAAACTGAAGATCTGTGGTGATCATTTTGAAGAGGCAAAAGCTGAGCGGTTTTTGTAGGGTTGTTTGTCTCTGGGCATTAGGGTCTATTTTTGATTTGGTGTCAGAATACACACCCTACACGCAGTGCATGTGTTTGTTCTGAACCACTGGTGAGTTCTTGTTGATTTCATAGATAGAATGGACATCGCTCTCTGTTGGGGGAGAGCCATGCATTACTCAGGGTCCATATAGATTGTTACTGAGGAGGTATTACTGAAAAAAAGCTTGCCTAGCTTAGATTTGTCCTTCAACTTCTCTCACAGTGTTATTTTAACACCACATTAAAATTCCATCACACTGATCCCATAATTCCATAAAGACTCTACAGAAAGGAGCTATCCTTGTAATTTCTAAGTCATTTTAAGCAGAAATGTACCTGACTCCAACAGGCCGCGCAAACAACTGTATATAACACAACTTTGGTATTAGGGCCACTATTCTATTATTTTCTATGCAGACAGAAGGTTGGATTT
>NW_015153297.1:3638-6755 GCF_000732505.1 Cyprinodon variegatus | reverse complement strand
CGTTACTGGCAAACACTCTGGCACTGGAGAGAAGTCCTCCGCCTCCTTAAATACGGATCTCCTGATGAGCAGATGAGCGACAGGTGGTGCAATCAGCTCCGGCTCAAGGAGATCTCCTACGCCCTCTGGTGGAGAAAGTGGACAGACCTCCAGATCCCAACACATACAACTTTTACTAATGGAAAAGCCTGAGAACCTGAGCCATACCAAACTGTGCTGAGAATGTATAAGTGGAAAGACATGATTAGTTTTAAATGGGCTGAAGCTAACAGAGAAGAACGTTTCATTGTAATGTGATATTTATTATCTAGGGCATCAATATTAAAACCATCTTATATTCTTCATTTTCAGTATCACTAGTAGCAGCTGTATGACAAAAAGGTCTGATTTCATCATTTCATTTACAAAGACATCCATCACTGCAAAGAAAGAAAAATTTGCAGAACTCAAATGTTAAGGCAAAAAACTTCAGTACATTTTAAAGTTTAGAACAAGCTTAATCATTAAGATATTTTGTCTTTTAGGTTTGGCAAACTTAAGAGCAATATTTGTCCCTTAGTGGAGAACTTTGTCTTCTAATATTTGCTTAAGGTATGGTAAACATGTGAGTGTTGAACCCCCAACCTTTACAGTGGCTGCCAGCAGCAGATGCTCGGTTTGCTAACTAGACCACTGCAGGTCAGTTAAAACCCCTGATTACTGTTAACTTACCTACAGTTCAACTTTAAACTTGAATAGGTGTTAAGTAAAAGGCTTATTGTCATTGTAATATGGAAGCAGCAGGAAAGGATTTATAAGTATATGTCATGGGAGTCTATATGTAATTCTGTAAATAATTCTGTAATGAGACAACATTGCTGTTTTGACGATTTCCTTCCACTTCTGATTAATAAGCCATTAGACCTATGCCTCCTGCGCCTTAGTGGCGGGTGTTTTCTGAACAGCTCCGCTATTACGCCTCTAACAGGCATAAGATGCATTAACCCCCAAAATTAGTCCAGATTGAAAATTTTCATTAAAATACAGTGACATTTGTTGCAACTGTATTACATTAAATGAGTAAGAACAAAAAGGAAACAAAAAAAAAGGATTATTTTTGCACACTTGTTACCATGACTGCACAACTACGGGCACTGCAGGTATGGATGGACTGGGAATCCAGGGCTTTTGGGCAGCCTCATTCAGTACTCATACAGGTTAATCATCTTGTTATTTTCTCTTGATAACGAGATATTTATCTTATCTGGACAAAACAAATAATAGTTTACCTGTGATAGCGAGATAGTTAGGTCATTAACTCGAGAAGGCAAAGGAAAAAAAAAAGGTCGAGTACGACCTCTCTCGCCTTCCGTATTGTACAGAACATACAATGTTGTTTTGATTGGCAACATCTCTTCAGTATGAATTTTTATTGTTTAAACTGGATATCAAAAGAACATTGAACCTCTACCTCAAAAGCCAGCTCCAAAAGTTGGTTTTCTGAAATAACCAGAAAATTAAAAATGTAAGCACTGTCATCTCACTTGATAAAGTTAAAGATTACAACTACCTGTTATCTGCTCAGTGACACAGTTGGTAGCACTGCTGCCTAGCAGCAACAAGGTTCAAGGCTCCATACCCAGCCCGGGGTCTTTCTGCATGGAGTTTGCATGTTCTTCCTGTGCATGCGTGGGTTCATTCCGGGTACTCCTGCTTCTTCACACAGTCCAAAAACATGACAGTTAGGTTAATTGGCTTCTCTAAATTCTGCTTAGGTGTGAATGGTTGTTTGTCCTTTTTGTCTCTGTGTTGCGCTGCGATAATCTGGCGTCCTGTCCAGTGTGTACCCCGCCTCTTCTCCTCATGACACAAGCTGGGATAAAGCTTGATGGAAAATGGATGGATGGATTACAACTACCTTGGTTTTCTGAAATGGCATAAATCATTTTCCCTTGGCTTTTAAGTTTGTCAATGATCGGTTTAAGGAATCTGACCCACATGCAGAAAAAACACTCAGAGAACACGGGGAAAAGTTTAACAGGTTTATTTGAAGCAATGTTAACAGAGGTTGGATCTGGAACTCAGTGAACTGGTGAACCGGAACTGGAAAGTCAGAAATGAAGATCACAGAGATAAGTTCAGGGACCGTGGGAAATGATACTGCGGGTTGAATTATGCTGGAGAGGGACTCACCTTTCAGGGGACTCTTGTCAACCCTTGAATCCAGTCTGTGTGGGATTATCCAGAGTTGAGGGAACTCGTTGGAGAGCGGACAGGTAGACTTATGTTGGACCCAGAGGAGTAATGGAGTGGACTGTCACTTGGATTTCCGATGGGGACTTGAACGGATCATGTGGAGGTTTTCCCCTGCTCGTTGTAAACTCAGTTATTCCTTCCAGGGGGAGAAGGTCCAGGTATCCAGTTTTTACAGGAAGGCTTCCTGCCGAAGAGTAAAGACAAAAACTCATAAGACTCAGAGAAACAAAGATAGGTTAGATTCTGCTAATCTCAGCTTGGCTAGAGTACCCAAAACTGGCAAACACTCTGGTGTTGAGGTAGTGACAGCCTACAGCTCAAATACTCATCCAGTAATGAACCAACGAGCCGCAGGTTTGCAGGGAGGCCCAATGAGGACAGGGCACCACCTGGTGGTGGCGAGAGAAGAAACACACAAAAAACCCACACAAACTGGATTCCTAACAAAGGTTTACACAACTGAAATTAATTAATTCCAGCTCAAAAAAGGAAGAAGTTGTTTTTTTTACAGTGTTGTTCTATTATTAATAATTGTACTCACATTAATTTAGTATTTTGATACCTCGTGCAATTAAAAAGAACATGCAGCTCTAATTTATGATATTACATTGCAAAAAAATATATAAGAATGAGTATATATTTCTTAACATCTGTGTAAGTCCCCTTAATTTGAGCTGAGAAATAAGATGATCTGACAATAAAATAGGTTTTTTACTCTTAAAATAAGATAGACGTATACTCTTGAAATAAAATAATGGAGTTTCTTTTTTTCTTATCTTAAACATAAATAATTCTAGAGTCCAGAGCTGTCACTGTTTCTTGTACTTTCATAATTAGTTTGACCCCAAACAATAACCGGTGTGGTATTAAGTTGCAAACTCC
>NW_015153297.1:0-2717 GCF_000732505.1 Cyprinodon variegatus | reverse complement strand
CTTCCTGTTCAAAGGGAGTTTTTCTCTCCAGTGCCAGAGTGTTTGCCAGTAACGATTAGCAAGCCTGAGCCAACCAGCCTGTCTGAACCTCTGACTCCCTGAGAACCTGAACCTGATCTGTTTTCTCCTCTCTGCTTCCTAGATTGAATCTGCCAGAAACCTGAAACCCTGAAGAGTTTCTCTGCCGGTGATCTGCCTGTTTGTTCTCAGAGGAACTCTGGAGAACAATTCCTGTCAAGGATCTGCCTGCCCGCTCTCAGAAGATACTGGAAGGAAACTTAAATCTGTGATCTGCCAGCACTCAAATTAAGCTCTGCCTCCGCCTAGCCCTCAGCCTCTGGACCCTCAAGGTTCCCCCCCTCAGCTGCTCAGTTCAACTCAAGAACAGGTACTGGGTTAGACACGTTAAACCAAACATGACAGTATGGAACCATTGGTGTTTTTGTACCTGGATGGTGTTCCAACCACCCCAGGTTGATATAAAAACAAAATATCAGAAGATTGCCAGGCACTGATTGGGTTAGAGGTTGCATCACAAGTTGCTTACCCTAACCTACTATATCCTCTTACCAAGGGCCAGTTGCCACAGACAACTGGGGGGTTTGAGCTAACACGGAACTGATCCAGGTTCTATATTATATATATATATATATATATATATATATATATATATATATATATATATATATATATATATATATATATATATATATATACTGATCCAAGTTCTATATTATATGAGGCTGGAAACTAAAGGATCCACCTCCCATTCTTATTTTAGAAACCATCATTAAATCTATAGTCCAGAAGCATACTGCTCTGTTAGGAAAATAGGTACCAATCAGATCACTGATACACCTCTTGTTTTTCTTTTTTTAGGGTTTTATATATTAGAGAAGAAGAAGTTCAAATTACCTTATTAATTTAACAGGGATCCACTTAAGAAAATCAAGAATAGGAGCCTTATGATCTTTTCTTTTTCTTTTTACCAAGATGTCATCAGAGATGTCCACTAACGGGTTTGTCAGTGGTGCAGGGAATGGGTACACGACCCATGTGTAGGGGCTTCGGTCCTAAATGTGGCCGCATGTTTTTCCCCTCTCCCAAATCCAACCTTCTGTCTGCATAGAAAATAATAGAATAGTGGCCCTAATACCAAAGTTGTGTTATATACAGTTGTTTGCGCGGCCTGTTGGAGTCAGGTACATTTCTGCTTAAAATGACTTAGAAATTACAAGGATAGCTCCTTTCTGTAGAGTCTTTATGGAATTATGGGATCAGTGTGATGGAATTTTAATGTGGTGTTAAAATAACACTGTGAGAGAAGTTGAAGGACAAATCTAAGCTAGGCAAGCTTTTTTTCAGTAATACCTCCTCAGTAACAATCTATATGGACCCTGAGTAATGCATGGCTCTCCCCCAACAGAGAGCGATGTCCATTCTATCTATGAAATCAACAAGAACTCACCAGTGGTTCAGAACAAACACATGCACTGCGTGTAGGGTGTGTATTCTGACACCAAATCAAAAATAGACCCTAATGCCCAGAGACAAACAACCCTACAAAAACCGCTCAGCTTTTGCCTCTTCAAAATGATCACCACAGATCTTCAGTTTCAAACATCCAAAATGTTATTAGGGGGATAACTTGTTTTTCCATGTCAGACTTCAGCAGTTCAGCACACCTGAGGCAGTTGGTGAGCACTTTTCATTCCTCATTTCTGGAAAGCAATATATCATAGTTAAGATGTCATTAAAACTTGGATCTCTTTCAAATTTTAGGGTTTAAAGAATGTTTACTGTTTTAGCTCCAGGGCTTGAGAGTTTGACTCAGAGATTTATTTAGTTTCACCTTTGTTTCACTGCATTCTTCTGAATTACTGTACAAATTTACAAATAACAGAAATGACAGAAATATTGTTTTATCTCTTAGTAAATTAAAAAGAAAGAGGTAATGTGGTGGTCCAGTTATTAAAACTCAGTGCACCTGCTTACAATATATAGACAAATTGGCCTGGTGGAAAGTAAAATGAAAGTAAACTGAGAAAGTAAACAGCCTATGACTGTTTACAGGAAATCCTACCTCTGAAAACCAGATTTATCTCCTCATATTAATCCCGATACACTGAAGAATTAACAATGTTTTTTTTAAAAATACATTTAGTCATGAGAGGAAGGCACTGTACACATAGCCTCATTAGTATTAGTTTTCCAAGGTACTGTATTTTACATCATAAAGAGTGTCTAGTTCTACATGCAACTGAATGTGTGGCGCTGGGCTGCTTACTCAGGTATCTCCTGTTGCATCTGTAATACTGTCAAAGTCTTGTCATTATATCATACGGCTGAAGTACGTCTTCCACTTTCCATTTGTATGTGAACAGTCCCATCAAGCAGCAACTCAGGGAGCTTCTTTGTACCCTTGTTTTATAACTGAGCTACTTTCTAGCAGTTTTGAGACTGCAATCACTGGAAATGCTGGTTTAAACACTGCACTTGAGCTGGTGTAACATGCTTCTCAGGACCCTGCCCATAAGCATTTGTGCAGCAGAAAAATCCATTCCCATGATGTGTGTGTTTCATAGAGTCAATAGAAGCAAAGAAGGATCAGGGGTAGTTTGCATACCTTTCTGTAAAAGATGTTTTACTCTCTTTTTGGCGTCTCAGCTAAGCCATTTGGCTGAGCATAGCTTGGGCTTGAGTGAGTAGGCTGATAA
>NW_015153296.1:11109-13125 GCF_000732505.1 Cyprinodon variegatus | reverse complement strand
CAGTTTTATATAGCATTCATATAAAGTGTATGTACCAAGCCTTGGCCTAAGTACTCACACCTATGAAAGTTTTTGATATTTTGAAAGTTGAAAGTAATATCACCGATATTGAATTCAATGATCTTCCAATACTGATGTTGAAATATTGTCCACACTTAACATAAAGTCCATATTAAAGCTGATGAGTGAAATAATCCATTCAGTACTGTGAATTTAGAAGGTAAATTTCTCAGCTTAGCCATAGTCACACGGCAAATCAAATCCAACACACTATTGCAAATGTTTTTAATTAATAGAACAACTAAGTGCTTTACAGTAGCTAGTGTATAAATAAGTAAAAACAAGGACAATTAAAACAAAATGCAACAGATATATATATATATATATATATATATATATATATATATTTATTTTATTATTTTTTTTCCACTTTATCTGGGGCCGGGTCGCAGAGGCAGAAATCTAAGCAGAGTTGCCCAGACTTCCCGATCCACACACACCTCCTCCAGCTGTTCTAGGGGGCCAGTCAAGAGCATGTTCGGGGCCTTCCACGAGGCCTCCTCCCAATAGGACATGCCTGGAACACCTTCCAAGGTAGGCGACTGGAAAGCATCCGCAACAGATGCCCGAGCCACCTAAGCCGGCTCCTTTCGACATGGAGGAGCAACGACTCTACTCCGAGCTCCTCCCGGGTAACTGAGCTCCTCAACTGATCTTGAAGGGTGCTCAGCCACTCTGTGAAGGATCCTCATTTCGGCCACTTGTATTCGCGATCTTGTCTTTTCGGTCATTGCCCAAATCTCCTGACCATAGGTGAGAGTAGGAACGATCGGTAAATCCATAGCTGTGTCCCCTGGATCAGCTCCCTCTTCACTATGACAGTCCGTTACAGCGACCGCATCACTGCAGATGCTGCACCGATCAGTCTTTCGATCTCACTCTCCATCCGTCCCTCACTCGTAAACAAGACCCCAAGATACTTGAACTCCTCTACTTGTAACAAGGATTCTTCACAGGCATGAAGAGGTGAGTCTACCTTTCGCCGGTTAGAGAACCATGGCTTCAGAGTTGGAGGTGCTGATCCTCATCCCGCCCACTTCACACTTGGCTGCAAACAGGACAACAGGACAATATCATCTGCAAACAGTATAGATGATATCCTGAGGTCACCAAACTGGACACCCTCAGGTCCCTGGCTGCACCTAGAAATTCTGTCCATAAATGTAATGAACAGAACCGGTGACAAAGCCCTGGCGGAGACCAACATGCACCGGGAACAGGTCTGACATACTGCCTGCAATGCAAACCAAGCTCCTGCTGCGGACATACAGAGAATGGACAGCCACGCACCCCATATTCCCAGAGCACCCCCCACAAGGACACCACAAGGGACACTGTTGATTGCCTTTTCCAGATCCACAAAACACATGTGGACTGTTTGGGCGAAGTCCCACAAAACCTAGAGCACCCGATGAAGGGTATAGAGCTGGTCCAGTCCTGAACCGGACAAAAACCGCATTGTTCTTCCTGGATCCGGCCGGATCCTCCTCTCCAGCACCGTGGAGTAGACCTTACCGGGGAGGTTGAGGATTCTGATCCCACTGTAATTGGAACAAACCCTCCGGTCCCTCTTTTTAAAGAGAGGGACCACCACCCTGGCCTGACAACCCATGGGTAATGTCCCTGACATATACACAATGCTGCAGAGATGTATCAGCCAAGACAGTCCTACAACATCCAGAGACTTAAGGTACTCAGGACAAATCTCATCCCCCCCAGGGCCCTGCCTATCTGGGTGTATTCAGCCTGACTGATGGGCGAGTCTGCCTCTAAGACCCCAGCTGCTGCCTCCCGATGCAGACTGTGCAAAGATGCATCTGAAACAATACAGCACATAACAGCAAGGTGTAAAATCCAGGCAGGAAGTGCATACATGGAACGCCACAACCAGGTAGCTGTCATAGTGTACAGGAACATCTGCCATGAGTATGGGCTGGAAGTCCCAAGGTCAAAATG
>NW_015153296.1:7708-9850 GCF_000732505.1 Cyprinodon variegatus | reverse complement strand
ACTTTATTTAAACCATATTAATTATATTTATAAAAGGTTTATATAAACTTACGGCCTGGCCACTGTTGGACCAACAAACATCCCACATAAGAAGACCCACAAGGTACATGTCCACATCTGGTTCCCTGGACGACCCATGGCTGACTGGGTTGATCCTGAGTCAGTAACTATTAAATAGCAGGTAACTAAAACTCCTCCCACCTTCAGTCTCACAGGGCAGACCTCCCACACACTGCAGGTTATTCACCTGCAGATATCTGGTTAATACATGAATGTCATTCCTCCATATATGTAGTTATCAACAGATGTTTTATTTGATCAGATAACAAAAGTTCAACATACCCCAGTTAGCCACAAAACAAAACTACTCTGTGTGATTTTAATCATTTTAACATTTTATTTATAACACAAATACAAGGATTCCTAATTATGGAAGCTTCAAAAAAATTTTAATTCCAGCCTTTCAAATAGAAAATAGGGAAGTTTAACCCAGAGTTCAGTTGGAGCCAATCTTCTGCTGCTGTCTGTTTGCCCTGCTCTGAAACTGCAAAGGTCAGAGTGCTTAAGGTTTTGTTTACTGAACAGTCAGTAGTTGTTGACTGTCTAGAGAAAGCTTGTTTTTTTACTGTTCCTTTTAAATATTTTCAGTTGTTTAGATGTTTGTATATGCATTAAGAAGTTAATGTTGTGATTTACTTTGGTTGATAAAACTCAATATTAACCCTTTATACAAGCACTCAGGCAAACACTTTGAGAATCAAAATTTCAAGCCAATAGTGTTATTAGAATCCATAATAAAAATAAAAAAAATTACATATTTTTTATGTTACAAAAATTAAGCTCAATGTGATAACAAGAAACACCAACTTGCCCGAATATATTAAGATAAATAACAAAAGTGCTTCTAGAGGAAATTCATGAAAAACACTCAGAGTGAAAGAAACAGATTTTTTGGTCCAATATAACCTTAGAGGTATTGATGCTGATACTGGCATTGACATCTTTTGACCTAAATATAATTTTTAACTAGGCTTATTAACTTTTTAACTTTTCAATTAGCTTTTTTTGTTGACTTAACTTTGTTTTCCCAACTTAATTTCCAATAGGCAATATATCATTCAAGGGCTAATCTAACTGGTCAAATGCCAAAATCAGATCTACAACCATGTAGCAGGATCTTTGCTGAATGGCTGGATATAGATATAATGCTTTTAGACCTCACTGAGGGAAGGGGGGACTCCATTTGTAGGGGGAATGCAAGTGATCAAAACGCTAACTTGTCCTATAAAGCGTTAAGTCAATTCCATTTGAAACATAGGACAGGACAAGTACAGATACAAGTCAGATTCTATGGCTACCCCAGATGCTACCTCACCTTCCAGAGATAAACCAATCATAGTTAGAGGAGTGCTAATGATCTTATTTTTAATAAAAATACATTTTATTTATAAAGAATCCCATAAAATCATTCCAGCTAAAAGCAGGTGGGATGGACGGTTCAACAGAGCTATGGCTCTGGGTGAATTTGGCAACTGGATTAAGAAGAAATCTAGGAGTGGGGAGTGGCGGCCTAGTTGTTAGGGCATAGAGCTTGGAATCCTGAGGTTGTGAGTTTGTAACCCACTCCCACAGACTGCCACTTTGGGTCTCTGATCAATACCCTTAACCCTACACTGCTCCCCGGGCACTGCACAATGGCATTCCACTGCTCCCCAAGGGGATAGGTTAAATGCAGACGTAAATGTCTCTTCTATTAATTCAGAGAAATATGCTGCTCTTGTCCTATGAAGGGTCCTCTTATACAGCAGTAAACAGTTTTTTTCCAATTAGGTCAAACTCCTATAGGCATGTAGAGTGCCATATTCTTTTGTATTCTAATTTTAAAGTGTTTTCTTTTTCAAGAGGCTGTGTTGTCTAGGGGAATAAACACAGGAAAAAAAGCAAACTGATCATCAATTCATAAACCTGTGAAGTGGAATGAATTAAATGGTTTCCCTTCACTGTATTGTCCGGTGATACAGAGGTAATAGAAATTGGAGCAGCTTCTTTAAAAGTTATTCTGAATTGATAATGATCGGATAAAAACTTTCTTTTGGGGGAGGGGAGTCTCTGTTGAAATATTTTGGACGTAAATAAAAAAGG
>NW_015153296.1:3699-6676 GCF_000732505.1 Cyprinodon variegatus | reverse complement strand
CGCACCGTGATGTCACTGCTGGAGGATGGCAGGAGGGAGTGACTACTATATTTGGGCAAAAATGGCCGCTCCCAGACTCAGTGATCGTGATGAAAATTCTTGATTTTATTTTTGTTCTGATTAATGCTGAATTAATTAAATCATTGTGAATGTATTAGTTTTATGTAAAAAATAATGATCCATTGATTATTCCCTGCTAATCGGACTTCTCCTTTAATTGAAACAGCAAAATTTAAATAAACTGTCCAGACAATTGACTGGATTGGAGAAGCAGTTATGAAACCAATAGAAGAAGATTACATCCTCAATGTTTGCAGCAAGATGCTGATCTCTACTGCTCTAGGCTGTTTCCATCAGGGGATCTTCCTAGAACCTCCAGATACGACTTCACAAAGAACTGTTCTTAAACTGAAGAAAATTATGGACAACCCATAGCAACCTCTTCATTACCCTGTCCTAAAACATCAGTGTCTAAAAAATGACAAGCAGTTTTTGGTTAACTACTATATAAGGAAGTGTCAGTTTGCATCGAGTTTTATTCTTGTTATCCATCTTAAAAAAAGTTGTTGTCCCTTATTTTTTAGCAGAGGGTGTTGCAACATGTATTAACGAGCAGCAAGTGTGTGCGTGCATTGAGATATCCTCAGATCATAAGAGGCAAAGGAGTTTGTTTGACCTTTGTTGCAACACACAGTGTAGTCTGCAACAGAGTCTGAACTCTGGTCAGTGTTCATAAATCATTAGGCAGAGATGCAGCTTTACACAGTCATCGAATTGATTGAATCTACATCTAAAGCATTTTCGAGGCCTTTAACCTGCCAAAACTGCATGTAAAGGAAAGTTGCAGTGTTCATGTCAACTTCTCAGATCAAATTTCTGCACATTTACAAAATCTAATTTAGTCATTTGGTTAATATTAAAGTATTTAGACAACAATTTGATTGGAATATATGGAAGGTATTTCCTTTGAATGAGAGGTTAGAATAATTAACTCAGGGGTCTCAAATCGTTGACAAACACTGAGTTGTAGGTTTAAAGAAAGACATAAGCAGTGCAATTAAGATATCCTCTACTACTGCCTCTTTATCCTTGTGTTGACAGAGAAACCCTCTTCATCCTTCTGCTTCATTCTATCTCTATTCTCCCACTCTGCAGAATCTGTTAGTTCAAACTCTAACATTCTGCTCTCTCCTTTTTCTCATCATAGTTTCTCATCATAGCTTCATCTGGTCGTTCCAAAAAAGAAAATCAAAAACAATCCTCTGGACTTTGTTTCCAAGTTTGAAGATGTTTCTCTTCCATCCAGGAAGCTTTTTCAATTCATAATGTCAGAAATAGCGTTGAGTTCCAGGTTTTTTACAGAAAAACCTTGTTTTGCTTTAGAAAACATGCAAATTGAAGCGGATAACTGGGTCCCCCCCTTTGGAATGGGGGTCGTTTGGCTTCTTTGTTAGCCTGCAATGCCCCATACCTGTCTATGTCTCTGAAAGGAGGGTTGTTACAGTAGTAACAACAATAGTATAGAGTGATGTTACCATCTCCACACTATATTCATTTATTCTTTAATAACATTAATAACTCTTATTTTAGTCTTTTAACAAAAATTACCGTATTGGCTCTAATATAAGATGACTTTTTTTCTTTAAAAACAATGTAAAAAGATGAGGTCGTCTTATAATGGAAGCCTAACCATCTATACCGGCTAACAATTGTCTGGGGAACGCAACAGCAGTGTTAATGCCAGTGAACTCGCTGTGGATGGGATCATCTTTCTATCATAACAGCGAAAGGGTGAAAGGGATGCTAAAATTGTAGAGTCGCTGCTCAAAACGGAGTGGATTAAAAGTCATGCAAGTTTGGAGACGTTTGAGTCGCAGTTATGACGGCAATTTCAAAACAATGGTGGTCAAAGCAGCGGACGCAGCAAACTACTGTCAGACAGCAAAGAATTACGGTGTTATAGAGTGCAATGGAAGAAGATGGCAGGTTCAAATAGACTGGGAAAATGAAAACAGCAAAAGAAAAGCTTATCAAAAACCTGCTACGTTTCACAAAGCTGGTTTACTTTAAACTCTAAGTTTTCTAAACCTGAAATCAGTTTTCTAAATCTGATTTAAACGGAAAACTCTGAGTTTTCCGTTTAAATCACCGTAGTACACCACAGTGTCCTCTGTCTCTGTTCTTTTATTTCCTGATTTACTCAGGAGACTTTGGTCGTAGTTTTCTGCATTCAATATAAAATCATTTACTAGGTCCTTAGACACACTTTTCTTTAAACAAACATTGTATGTCCGTTTGATGAATTATCGGCATTTTCTTCACCGATACTTAAATGGAGAGGATTCTACAACTCAGTTTAGAGGATATGATTTATTTCTTTTAGATTGTTTGATATGAGCGACATGCAGATAATTTTTTTTAATGTTTTTTCAGTAGTTGAGAGAAAAACTACTGAAATTATTTTCAGATTACACCAAAATAATGAATTAATTCCGCGGTGGAAAGGAAATAAATTTAGGGTTAGGATTAGAATTCATTCATTTATATCAACTAGTGTTAATTTCGTTAACGAAAACTAAATGAAAATATTTTCGCCAACGCACATTTTTCACTGAACGAAAACTAGACGAGACGAGACGAAAATCCCCACTAATAAACAATAACTGGGAGTAAATCAGAAATAATTTTCGTGGACTAATAAAGACGAGACGAAAATGCAGTTTGGTAAATAAAGACTGGGCTAAAATCTATGGATATTTTAGTTCACGAACAAAGACGAGACGAAAATTATATATTATTATTTTATGTTTTTTTCAAATCCTGTCTCGTCTCCTCCTCCGCCTCCTCCTCGTCATCTCCCACACACCCACTTTCAAACCTGGAGCGGGCGGCACAGAGTAGCCTACTCCGGGACTCGGGAGAAAGAGGAGACGTGATATATAGACACATTTTCTCTTCATTTAAGTGGAGAACAAAC
>NW_015153296.1:0-1994 GCF_000732505.1 Cyprinodon variegatus | reverse complement strand
CATCCAGAGAACAATGAAATTGTTCAAAAATGTTTTGTGCTGTTGGTCCAGGGAGAGATCAAAATGGTGGAGTTATTCCTTATGGCCCAGGAGATCTCAATGGAACAGTTATAACAGCTTTACAGCCTCAGTGGGCTGCTGTTTGCAATGCCATGCACACTAAGCCAGAACATGAAATGCCCCTTAGTCAACTCCATGTCACTATGAATATTTCTCAGAGTCCAGACACAGACTATGCACAGCAATTTTTGAGAAACGAGGTTGTCCCAATTAGCTGTCTATATTTATACACTGATGGAATCTCATTTGCTGCTGCAACTGTTTTGTTACCTTCAGAGCTTCAACCTTTGTACAGATTCCCATGGCTGCCACATATATCACTTTTCCGTTCTAGTGAAACACAGTGAAAAGACTGGCCCCCGTTTACAAGTAGCAGATGCAGCTCCACACTACACACCTGCAAATCACTGTAGTTGGTCCTTTAGCATTTCAACTGGCCTAAGCAGACTTGAGCTTAAGTATGTTGTCGACTCACAGACCAGAGTACATGAGTTAGAGTGACAAACGGAACTTTTTCTAACTGAAAGAGAGGAACTGGATTTACAAAATGTTCCTCAGCAGTTATGGTCAAAGGGCCCAACAGATGTAGGTCTAATTACAACTATTTCTCCAGTTACCATTCAACCAAAATCAATCAATCAATCAATCAATCAATAGAGGCCCAGAATAAAACAGTACCCTCTAAAGAAGGAAGCACAGGAGGGTATCAGACCAGTTGTAAAAAAATTACTCATGGCAGGAATAATCAGATCATGCCCTGATTCCTCATGCAATACTGCCATCTTTCCAGTCCAAAAGGCTAATAAAAAATATTGGAGAATGATTCAGGACCTGCGAGCTGTAAATCAAGCTGATGGAAAACGTATTCAACAAACAAGAAAAAAGGCCATAGCTGATCATCCAAAACCAGTTATAAAAAACAGTGATGGCTTTTCTCGGGCTGTGTAATTATTGCCAAGCTTCGATCCCTCACTTTGCTGAAAAAACACAGCCATTGCTAGATCTGATCTACTCCTCCCCTATGGCAATAACAGACAAAATACAATGGAACTTTGAGGCCGAGCAAAAGTTTGTGGAGCTTAAAAAGGAACTTATGTCATCCACAGTTTTGTCTTTACCTGACTACCAAAAACCTTTCCATCAGATGATCCACTGTAAAGACGGTTTTATGACCTCTGTGTTATTGCAAGAACATGGTGGCAAGAAAAAGCTTCTACTCTAAACAGCTGGATCCTGTAGCCCAAGCTCTCCCAGCATGTCTACAGGCTGTGTGCGCAGCTGCAACAGCTGTAGAATGCTCATCAGATGTGTCCTGTACCATCTGCTCACATTACATGTCACACATGCAGTGGATGTTTTACTATTATGGCTAAGATGAATTTCCTTTCACCAGCTAGACATCTCTCATACGCAGCTATTCTCTTATTCCAACCTCACATCCAGATTAAAAGATGCACATGGAGTTTATTGAATTATCGCAAAGCGTCCATACAAATACTGTTTAGTTATGATTGATGCATTCTCAAAATGGGTTAAAATCTTCCCATCAGCTAAAGCAGATGCCATAACTGTAGCAAAAGTGATTTGCAAAACAATTATTCCTACACATGGCATCCCAGAGACCATCTACAGTGACAATGGACCACATTTTGTGAACCAAGTGATCAGTACTATGGCAGACAATCTAAAAATAAATTTAAAAAATCATTGTGCGTATCACCCACAAAGTGCAGGATTAGTTGAACGGATGAATGGGACAATTAAAAGCAGACTTAGGAAATGCATGGAAGAAACAGGAAGGCCTTGGCCAGAATGTTTAGACTAAGTTAAACTGTATATGAGAATCACACCTACAGGAACAGTGTTGATTATGTCGTCTATAATTCTCTTCTTGACGACTTAAAATTGAAGCTAAGTTTTATAAAAATTCAAAG
>NW_015153295.1:11912-13127 GCF_000732505.1 Cyprinodon variegatus | reverse complement strand
TGTTGGTAGAATTGGATAATTCATTAAAGACAGTGCCAACACGACGAGCCGACCAGCGTACACTTCACCACTTTGAAAAACTGCCACATAATTGTAAACGGGCAAAGAAGATAACAAAATCCATCGCTTGTTTTATCGCAAAACAAAAAAAGCAGTGTATAAATCCAAGACATGTTGTCTTGGATTTACCTTTCGGTGTTTACATTATTGCAATAGGTAAATAAAACATTTGCAATTATAAAGTCTTTCTAAATGTATTCTTCTTTCATGCCAGCAGACTGGAATAGATCCTGAGAATCGTTTTGAATCGTAAATTAATCGTTTCTGAATCGAATAGTTTGGATTTAAAAGAATCGGGAAAAAATCGAATTGTGACACCAAGAATCGTGGGAATCCCAAAGATTCACAGCCCTATTCCTTACCGCCTCTGCCATATCACCTACTACGTAATTGTGCCTCTTGCTTTGTGGCATGAAATAACATAGCGCCAACCATGCTTCGATATTCTAAATCAAAAATATCTGCGACAAGCTCACTGCGACACACTGCTGTGGGAGTATAACCAGCCCTTTAGTCCTCAACGTGGCCGATCCAGGTTCGAATCTGACCTGTGGACCTATGCCTTATGTCTCTCCCCCTCTCTCATACCCCTTTCCCTGTCAGACTACTATCAAATAAACAAGCCGCTAGTGCTGTAAAAAAACTCCAAAAAAGAGATTCACATATTTATATTTATAGTGAGTAATGGCATGGGTGTTTAGATACGATATAGTTAGGTTAACATTTCTTACATTTTAATAACGGTGACATAATACATTTTTATAGTTTTAATTTAGACACGTATTACAGGACCCTTGCTGATGATGAGTCATAGTCATTCCGTAAAAGTTCAAAAAAATCCACTGGACTTGGTTTCCAAGATTTGAAGACGTTTCGCCACCTCTCCAGGAAGCTTTCTCAATTCAAATGTCTGGATCCGCAGTGAGTTTGAGTCTTTATATAGACAAGGCCTTGTATTGCTTGGAAACATGCAAATGGAAACCGACGAGCGGGTTGTTTGGTTCCATTGTTAGCAACACGACCAACATGTCAGGCTAACAATCAACATATACCGAACCGAAAACCGTGACCACGAAACCGTGAGCCGAATTGAACTGTGGATTTTGTGAACCGTTCCACCCCTACCCTCCACTAAAATAAAATAAAAAGGAACCC
>NW_015153295.1:4707-6385 GCF_000732505.1 Cyprinodon variegatus | reverse complement strand
ATATCAGTGATGACGCAAAATGAATTCCTATAATGCGACTTTTGCTTCTTTCTTGTTGTAAAAACTTACTAACTTTGAATGACTATATTGAAAAAACAACAGTAAAAAAGTAAGGCCTTAAACAGCTGTTACACTAGCTCAAAAAAACAAGAAAGTTAGCCGAGTTCTGCTAGCTAGCTACATGGGAAATTCTTTAGTTCCTTCTGCGGCAGATTTTTCGGATTTTTTTTCGACTCTTCACTAAAATTAACCCACAAAAAGTTAACTTGAACTTAAAATAAGCTGTAGCGAAACCAATCAAATAATAAGCACATTTGTTCAAGTATCTAAATGCACACACAGCTTACCTGTTTCCAGCCTCTCGGTCGCGTGTGTTCCCGCATTAGACTGCTATAATGGCTGACAGGTGTTATAACGCGATCCGTGACCCGTAATATATTGTTACTGAAGCGCGAGCTGAGGCGGAGTCTTCTCATCAGTCTACTATCGACTAATAACTACTATCTACTATAACTTAACTGCATACATTTACCTAAATTCACAAAATTAATGTCTATACCTAAAAAAAGTTTATAGTGAAATACACGTAGCGACCAGTTTGGCCACAATATATGAGGGGTCACAGATTTTACTGCAACACCTGGAGGTCAACATTAGCTTAACCCACCAAAATCATTTCAAAGAATTAAATAAATAAAATATTAAATATTACATTATTTATATAAGCAATTAAAATATAAAATAAACAAAGTAATACAAACATTCTAGTTGGAGTTAATATGATGAAAAAAATGAGATGAGAAAAATATATATATTTTACTTAATTTATGCCAAATTATGATTTGATCAATTAAAATATTGATTTTAAAAATAATAAGGATTTTTAGAGCTCTTGCTCTCTTTCTGCTAATGAACATTTCACCAACAAACCATCAACAGGACTAGAAATCTGACCGAACATTTAAGAAAACACCTGATTGCAGTGATTCCCTCAACATTTTAATTTAGGAGCTCCATCGTTCTGCTTTACCTGTTTTTTGTTTGTTTGTTTATTATTAATATTTCTGTTCAACCACAATTCAACACTATTTTCATTGAATTTTTGCTTTTTCACTGGCAGCTGTTTTTTTTCCATCTTTAATAGGTGAGTATGTATACTTTTTATATAATATTTTGTTATCCAAGTACCGTATAGTTTTTAGACTGTTTTATATTTACTATGTTTTTGTTCTTTTTTCCAATGTAAAAAAGGCATACATTATAAAAATGCTTTGGTTTAATTTAATGGTGCATCAGCACCCCCAAGTTTGGTCAAAAAACGCCTATGAATCCAACTCTTACTATGTGACATTCAAGCCAACAGCAACTCACCAACCGTCCAAAAGTGTGTTAATTACAGGCTTTACAAGGTTAAGCAGTTATCATTATTATTCTTTGTATATTTAATCCATATAACCCAGGTGGTGTGT
This sequence comes from Cyprinodon variegatus, assembly GCF_000732505.1. Taxonomy (NCBI): domain Eukaryota; kingdom Metazoa; phylum Chordata; class Actinopteri; order Cyprinodontiformes; family Cyprinodontidae; genus Cyprinodon; species Cyprinodon variegatus. The sequence goes on along the minus strand of NW_015153295.1, from coordinate 4,916 downwards.
TGTGTTTTTATTATATACATTTTATTTTTATATTTTCCCTTTTGTTTTGTTTTATTTAATTCAGTTTTTAAATGAATCTTTTGAAACAGCAATTTTATAATCCAGCCACATGGTGATGCTGTTGTCCCGGTTTTCCATGTCAGTTGAAGTATGAATTTAGAAATAGGCTACATAATAATAATAATAATAATAATAATAATAATAATAAT
>NW_015153295.1:2730-4039 GCF_000732505.1 Cyprinodon variegatus | reverse complement strand
CTTGCTCTGGAGAGCAGAGTTCGCTGCTTTTAGATGTTGTCTCCAAAGTCTCCAGTAGCAGAAAAAAGTTGCTAGATTTGGCGCAAGCTGCTTTTTTGAAATAAAAGCACTAGAGGGGTCTGAAAAGTCGCTAAATATAGCGACTAAAGCGCTAAGTTGGCAACACTGCTCTTTGCATCGTTTGTTTTCAAATGGTTTGCTGCTGTCTGTTTGGACCTTTCTGAACATGAGCAGCAAAAGGACATGGATACATGTGAACACATTTCATTTTTATGGGGCCCCACAGGAGCTTGGGGCCCTAGTATTGCCTAATGGTAAACGCCCCCCCCCCGCATCTAAAAATCCGACAATACCAGCTCTGGAGAAATGGATTTAAGCACCCCAGTTTGCAGAGAGAATATTGTATGACAATACAATTGCCAAAAACGGATGCATTCTTTTTTTAAAGCTCTACAATGCTACACTCTATATCATGACTTTGCTGCACTAATTTTTTTGCCAGGACACACTTGATATTATAAGCGTTCTGATGGCATTTTGGCAAAAATGATTTTTATAAAAAAACATTATTAATGTGCACAAATAAGGAATAGCTGTATTAACCATACATGTAAACAGAGTTTTATGAGGCCCCCAGGAACTTGGGGCCCTATGTAAATGCCTAGTATTGTCTAATGGTAAATCCCCCCCTGTTCACAGGAAAGCACTAACATTTAACCACAGCTCTGTAGAATATTATATCATGTTTATACAGTATGTGTTGCTGTTGTTGTCAGTGCTACGCTCCTGAGGCCTCCCTGCAGCTGAAGACAGACTGGGACATTCAGACTAAAGCAGCATTTAAAGACCAAACTGACAGGCTTCAGCTGTGAGTTTCCAACAGTTATTTTATTTATTTATTTTTTTTTACTAAAGATGATATCAGATTTGTCATCACCCATAGCAATCATTACATCTATGTTGTCTTTTGGGAAAGATGGGATCGCCAGAAAATGTCTAAAGTTGTGGTGGTCGGCGACTTCAGTGTGGGAAAGACCTGCCTTATTAACAGGTAATGCAATCATAATTTAGGCATCAGAGATAAAATACAGTTTATTCTGACTAAAGGACTTCATATTGATTTAGATTATTAGTATTCCTTTTTTCCCTCAAAGTATTTATATAAATCATGGTTCCATGATTTCTTTCACTAACCTGACTCCGCCAGATGGATTTGCTCCACATATCCATCTGGAAACCTTCCGTTGAAGTAATTTCGGGAAGGGGCAAAAATACTGGTTAGCTTATTGGCCTATGTTCGTGATAGACG
>NW_015153295.1:0-1134 GCF_000732505.1 Cyprinodon variegatus | reverse complement strand
TTTCAAATAGATTTACATTCTAAACTCTATTAGGGCTCCCATCGGTTTTGTTGTATGTCAAGGTACTTCTTTGATTTTGGACAGCTGTTGCTACACCAACAAGGCCTTTACTTTTTCTCTCAAAATTGGTCCTTTGAAAATGTTTTTCCATTGATTTAAGTTTTAAAATATCAACTGACTTCTGACAACTGTACCATCAACAGAAAATATCACCAGGCAGTCAGATTTAAAAAAACTGTATTATCATATTCCTGATCACGATGAGCATCATGCTGACCAACATTTGCAGGTCTCTGTGGCGCAATCGGTTAGCGCGTTCGGCTGTTAACCGAAAGGTTGGTGGTTCGAGCCCACCCAGGGACGCCATTTTTTAGGAGGGACTTTTAGCCTACTTATTAGAGCAATGCACGCTGGGTTCCCAAGGAAACCCCTTGACACTGCTCGGGCGCCAGACAATGGCAGCCCACTCCTCTTCAAGGCGATGGGTTAAATGCAGAGATATATTTCTCCAATGTGAGAAAAAAAATTCAATAATTATTTAAATACGGAATAGCAGACTGATATCAGTGTACCTTTGGGCAGAAAATTAAACTCTGACAGCTCATTTTTGAACTACTAAAGGTACCTTAACACCAAACGCGGGTTTCACAGCTGGACTGAAGGATTTCCATGCTATCTATATGTGTAGGGTGACTCCTGAGCACCAAGAAGTGAAGAGGAGCAGGGCGATAGTGAGGAATTTAACCAGGCAAATGGCGCTATTCTGGCAAATTTGGCCAAATTAGACTGTAGGAGTTAAAAATATAAACTTTTGTTTACATTTGCTAATAGCGCAATCTTTCCAATAAAGATTCACGTGACTATTGGTTCAGAAGCATCCAAGTTAGACTCACTTCAGCTCTGTCAGTTGTTTTTTAATGTGACCATGCAATCCAACAAACTTTCTTTCCTCTTGATCAAGACGCTTTATTTTCAAAATCAAAACAAACTTAGATTTTCTTACCGCAATATGACGTGACAGGCAGATCATATCGGCTCATTTCGTTCCTTTTTTGCCACTCAAAAAAAAACAACAATAATCAAAAGCGGTCAAAAACTGTATGGCTGTGCTGACTGAATCCAAGAGCTCACCCA
>NW_015153294.1:12141-13157 GCF_000732505.1 Cyprinodon variegatus | reverse complement strand
CGCAGTGTCTGTGCCATCTTTTTTATTAATCGCCGCTGTTGGGTAGCAACAGTCTATGGAGACAGCGGGTGCTGTGACTGCAAATCCCATACAGCGATGAGGATCTCCGCACAAAGCATTCTGAGATACATGTGCCTCTTTTGACACCTTCCTTTTCTTCTCATACACTTCATAGGCACTTTTTCTCTTACAACCCTCAGCCATTTATAAAGAACCGGGGTGAGAAAGGTGAGCTTCAATGACTGTCTGAAACCGTATCTCACCACAGATATACACCTGAAAGTACGCATGCGTAGAAAAAGATAGCTAACGGGGACGTAGGACGGCCTTAGGTAAACATATCACAAGAATGATTGACAATTAGGAGGACCACTTATTTAGATGATCCACATAGAAATAAAAGATTGTCCTCTGTAGCTTTAAATAGGGTTACCGTTACAATTTAAATTCAGGCTTTTTCCCGGTCAATTTTTTACAAAGCCTTTTTCAGCCATGGTTCACAGCACCAGAAGTCATTGCCTGGAAATCTTTTTTTTTTCTGGTTCAAATGGTGTTTGGCTTCAGTTAAACCATCCAGAGTGTGAAAGTAGATTGTTCACTTCATGTGGACCTTCTGGTCAAGCCAGAAATATTTGATCTTGGCCCTCCTCAATTAGTTGACCTGCTATGTAGTGGGTAAAAAGTATTCAAAGTCTGCACTTTATTTTATCTCTGTAAAGAGAGAAAAGTTCATCATACGGCCCTTATTGCATGGTAATCAGCCCTGTTCTGATCTGGACCGCATTCGTCCCCCCTTACTTACATTAATGGAAAGTAGTTAGAGTCAAAACATATTACAGACACTTAATAAATCAAAAAAAGATCAATATATGAAATAGGAGAAATCTCAATTTTCTGACCACAGTGCCCTTTCTTTTTATTCTCACAAACCTTGTGTGCTTGTTTGCACAGTGGAAGAATAGAGATAGAATCAAGCAAAATAATGAAATAGGGGTCCCTATGTCCTCCAGCAGTCT
>NW_015153294.1:8073-9380 GCF_000732505.1 Cyprinodon variegatus | reverse complement strand
TTCATATGTTTACATGAAACATTTTTGATCTGATCAGGCCTTCAATCCGATTATTTGTGTCCATGTAAACGTAGCTATTGATGCTTTGTTCCTGTTATAGTGTCATGGATGTGAATCTTCTTTCTCCCTATCCTTTGTCCTTCGACCACTCTGTTTCTCTGAACCAGCTGTTTCTTTATCGCGAGACATTTCAGGACAGTTAAGCTCCTTGAAGCAGCTGCATGTAAATAGAGAATGAATTCTGCATCTGAACAAATTGAGATCAGAATAATTATAGTGGCACTGCCAATATTAATTCTTGAAAGAATGAGAACAGAGAAAACAATGGGACTGCTCAGCTCTAACAGGGCCAACGTTTATACCTCTTTCACAGCTGAAGGCGTCTCTTGGGACAGTTTGGAAAACAAAGAGACAAAAACAGTCCTTGGTGTACTAGGCCGGCCAATCTAGAGACAAACATAAATCCTGTATCGTTTGGAGCGGCAGGCGAAAGGCGCCTGCATACTGACTTAACAAGAATATGATCATTTTACGCTGGAGATCTTTATGGACTCTAAATTGATTTAGCACAAACAAAGTCAAAACAGACGAGGTATCCGAATAACAGCCAGAGGTTTGTTTAAAAATGTACCCGCCTCTCAATCTAACACTGGATCAACTCTCTAATGCTGCATTTAGACAGAGCATGTTTTGAGTGTCAGGGACGTCCGGTTGGTGGATCAGTGGTGGATACGACTCAAGTGGTGCGGATTTAGACTGCCTGACTTGAAGTATTCCAAGTATCTGGTATTTACTTAGTAAGTATTTTGTCCTCCTGTATGTGGAGTCTGCTACCCCGAACAACTGCCAACTGCATCATAATATTTAAAGGCATGATATTAAGTCATGAACTGAGTCCATGAATGCTATTTAACAGTGTAAATCTACTTTTACCCAAATCCTCACAGCAAATAATACAAAGCAGCTTTCTGTGCCATTCTGCTGAGGCTGACTCAGGTTCAAAGAGACAGAAGCAGACATATAAATCCAAAACAGAGGCACTGATCTGTAAGTACTTTCAATATTAGGAAAGGTAAACTAGCTCCACATATGGCTCTGTCTGGGGAAGAAACAGTTAATCAGACAAGCTCTGAGCTAGTTTTCATACCAAAAGATGAAATAGAGCATCAAGTTTGGTGCTGGACTAAAAATACTGCAGAATTGGAGAAAGAATGAAGCAGAAAATGAAAAGGGGTCCCTATGTCCTCCAGCAGTCTAAGCCTATAACAGCATAACTATAGCTCAGGATAACCGGAGCCACTCTAACT
>NW_015153294.1:0-1713 GCF_000732505.1 Cyprinodon variegatus | reverse complement strand
TAATAAATCTTCTTTAAGGAACATTTGACTATGCAATTATTAATTGAAAAAATTATTGGCAGATTAATTTGCTTAAAAATTCTTAGTTACAGATCTATTCAACAAGAATTTTGGAGAGTAACTTTTTTAATGTTTTTTTTCCAAAACCTTTTTTCCTATTTTATTTTAATTTTTCTTCAAATTTCTTTTTTTATATTGAGTTAAAAAAATTACATTTTTTTGGCATTTTCCACATCACATTCTCTTACTGTTGTCCTGCTGGAGCCTAGCAGTAACGTTGTATTGGGCTTGAGGTGAAGATCTGCGAAATAAAACTTGGAAAAAGAGGCCAAATTTTAAAAGTCAATGTGAAAAAAATTAAATTCAAAAAAACAAAAAATTTAAAATATAACATTGGTAAAAAAAAAAAAAATTAACTAAATAAATGGCAATAAAATCTAAGAAACAAACAAAGTTCTTTGAAAACCTTTTTTGATTATTAAGTTTCTACATTTTTTAATTTATATTTACAAAAATCTTTCTCTCAAGAATATTGTCCAAAATTTAGCTGGATTCTGAAAGCAAGCTATTTCAAATATTTTAATTCGTATGTTAGTCTTTCTTCGGACGTGTATTAAGGCATATTTCCTTCTGTTTTTCGAATGTTTTCCCTTTAACCAGTGCTAACTGCGTGACCAGCTACATTCATCTGATAACAATAAGCTTGGTTCAAATGAATCAGCAAAGATTTTTCTTGGTTTCGTTCCTGCTGATGCCAGCATTCTGCTCTGGGAAAGAGGGCAAAAGCTGAAGGCATTTCCTGTGATCCAGTGTGTTTCTGAGTGCCAATCTATAACTTCAGAGTGTCGGTGTGTGTTTGTGCGACAGCCAGGCAGCTGAGAGAGATGGCAGCCTGTCTGCCTCTGTTAGTATTTCCTCTGCCAGGGATTCTCTGGCTCTGAGCCTGCAGCTCAGGCTCTAACAAATACACACTGTTGACATACATCACTTCCCTCCTGTACACATAAAGAGACATCAGCACAGACAAGCTGAACCTCACTCTGACTGGAACACACATCACTGCTCACAAGCAATTACAAACTCTGACATCAAACCCCCCCCCTCACCCCACACACACACACACACACACACACACACACACACACACAGAGACGATGTCAGTAATAAAGGGAACTATTATTTTTTTCAATGAATCTCCAACATTTTCCCGCAGTTCAAGCATCAATTCAGTTCACCTTTCTTTCCTGAGGAACGTAGGTCCTCTGAATCATCTGAGGACACATGAGGGAAGAAGGACAGCGTTTGGGTGCAGAGAAGATGTGAGAAGTGTCACCATACTGCAGGTTTTGTTTATGGTTCTCGTTTTGTGCGCTTGATTTTCAGTATTTTTCTATTGATTATCTTCAATACTAGTGTTGCACCGATACCAGTATCGGGCGGGGCCCCGGTCCTGCACAAAATGGTGGTATCGGTATCGGCGAGTACCAACAAATAGGGCACCAATACCATTCTGAGAGCCAACAGTTTATTCAGTTATTTCCACTCATTCCAGGTGCTTCACAAAGGTAGGCAGAAGCTTGACAAAGCCATGATGGCAATTATTTTACATCAAAGTAGTATGCAGTTCTTCATATATACACACACACTCGCACATCCATTCCAAACAGATGGTGTTGGTATGGTATCGGTATCGGCCGATACTGCACAGCCAGG
>NW_015153293.1:10907-13165 GCF_000732505.1 Cyprinodon variegatus | reverse complement strand
CCTGCATTTTGTCAATGGCCTCAGCAATCCCTCGCACCTAGCATGCACACCTACAGTGGAGAGGACCCCCCCCACCACACCACCACCCCACACTTTAACAGAAAGAAACCTCTAGCAGAACAAGGATCAATGTGAGCGGCCTTCTGCCGAGGCCAACTGGGGTTTTAACGAGACAGAAGCAGACACACAAAAGGAACAGACACACTGGTCCACGAATACTTTCGGTGAAGAAAAGCAGCAATCGAATAGCTCCATAGGTGGCTCTGTCCATGAAAGAAACAGTTCCGCAGTTTAGCTCTGAGCCAATTTTCATGTCAATAGGGATGAAAGAGAGCACATAGAGTTAGTCACAGTAAAAGCTGAGCACATAACTATGTCTAGGAAAGAAACAGGACCAAGCACTGAAAAAAAAATCCAACTTTATCATCTATAATGGCCGCAGCAGAGAAGTGGATCTAACAAATACTGGAGAAATTGAGACAAGAAGCAGAAAGAATCAGAATGATGAAAAGCAGTCCCTATGTCCTCCAGTATAATAAGCCTTTAGCAGCATAACTATAGAGATAGCTCAGTATAACCTGAGCCACTCTAACTATACAAAAAGTAAAGTTTTAAGCCTAGTCTTAAAAGTAGACAGGGTGATAAGGACACAGTTTGCATGATAAAAATATCAAGTTATTAATTGAAAAATTAATTCAGAAATGTGAGCTAAACAAAAACTATACTAGATAACATTTAAGTTGCGATTTTTAAAAATCACTCCTGATTACAAAATGCATCCTGACTCTAATTTTATATGGTAGAAAGCACAGCACCACTCCCTAAAAACACCATTCCTAATCTAAAGAGTGGCAGCATCATGCTGTGGGCACACAGAAGGTGGTGAGAGTTGATGGAAAGACAGATTGATCGACATGAGGGGCAATCGTAGAAGAAAACAAGTTAGAGGCAGGTACAAAAAAACTTGAAAATTGGCATATTTAACATCAAACTGAAAAAAAAAGGCTTAGCATACAACCATTGTTGCATACAAAGTTTTTGTTGGCGATTTCTTTTCTATTCTTGTGTTTTAAAATTTGTTTATCTTCAATTAAGCCCTTCTGAGTATATTTTGCAAGAACAACTGAGGAACAATACTGTGCATGTGCACAGGGCTTAAACAAGAAAGCAATGCAGCACAGCACCTCCCAGCAAAGTGTGAAAATAATGAATAAAAGTCCAGGAGCAAATAAATATTCCAAGAGTGATAAGAATGTAACAGCTCAGAAAACAGCATGAAAGTCGGTGTTTACTGAAGAACGGCTAAATCTGCGAGGTGTTCAGATGTAATAAGTAGGTGATAGAGGTTGATGGATGTGTGAGTAAATGTCCTCATTAATATTAATACTAATGATAGCAATAATATTTTAGTCTCTATAGCCTTAGTATAAATATAATTATAAAAAGATGTTGCAACCTGGCTTTCTGATAGTTCTGTGGTACTGCCAACAGAGGGTGCTGCGTTTTTTTTTTTATGTCTGCTAATAGCGCCCAGTGCTGGAATTCAATAGAGCAGTGGTCCCCAACCTTTTTTGCACCACGGACCACTATATGTCAGACAATATTTTCACGGACCGGCCGGGGATGGGGGTAAATACGATGAAGTAAAATGATACGACTGGCATAAAATCAAATACAAACAGCATAAAAATAAAACAAGCCGGTCCCATCTAGGCGTAATCAGAGACAAGGACACACGAAGTTTGCTCCTGATGTCCAGTCTGCTCCTTAGCTTTGTTTTGGTCGCGGTAACCAAGGAAAATCCCGCTTCACAAAGATAGGATGTTATAGATTGAATTGAATTAACCTGTGTCAAGAGGCACAGATGCACTGAGTGATGTAATTAGGAGAGAATACCGCAATTTTTTATATTTTTCAAAATAAAACATCACTCAGACTCTGATCGTCGATAAATCATAAATATATATATATATATATATATATATATATATACTTTTTTCTCTGCAGCCCAGTATCAAATGACCAACGGACCGGCCTGTTACCGGTCTGCGGCCCGATGGTTGGGGACCGCTGCAATAGAGGCTCAAGAAGGACTATGTAAACACTACCAGGATGGACCCTTGGAGTATATGACCTTGTTTTATCGTGACTAAGGGCCGGATTTATCAAGATCCAATTTTGCGTGCAGTAATTTGCGCTCGCAAACTGGAATTTTGCGCGAGGGGCTGAACCATGGTTTGCGGGCGATTTAACAAGAG
>NW_015153293.1:6944-8132 GCF_000732505.1 Cyprinodon variegatus | reverse complement strand
GAATATATATAAATATATTTATCAAATAATAAAAAAAAATGAAATTTGGAATTTGGAAAAAAAAACTGCAAAGTTCAAAAAGCTGTTTATGTTTAAGAAAGTTTTAAAAGTTTTATCTATAGACTGCATTTTTTCATTAATTCCCATATAGAAAATTTGTAGTTTGCATGAATAATGGAAAAACCTTCATATGATGAACAAAAAAGTTAAACACCTGTAGAAGTTGGGGACAAAGAGATCAAAGAGGTTTTAAGCATGGGCGGTTCTAGACAAGAGCCGAATGGGGCCTATGCCCCTGTTATGGCCCCTGTACTCTAGATATTATAATAGATCAGTTCCTTATGATGTTACAGTTACAATTTATGTGCTGGCACATAATTGATTAAAAACTTGATTAAAAAATTATGTTTATATAATATTTATGTTCTGCTTTGTAATCCAGTGCAGAATCACCTGCACTTTGGCGTACTGTATGTCTCATAGGCTAGCTGTGGGAAAATAGAGCAGGTTCCCTCTTGCTCTGTTTGCTCTGTCTGCAAAACGTTGTTTAAGCCGGGCATACATTGTACGATTTTTTGAATTGTTGCACGCAGCTACAGCTCATTGTAGGCCATCACACTGTACGTCTATCACTCATCATGGACAGGTTCTCTCTACCTGTGTTATCCAAGCTGGACTTCAATCTTCCAGGTCCCTGAGTGAAGCTCTAGTATCAGCCCACACAGTCCTCTGGATCTCCCCATTAAGCTCAGCATACCGTCTCCCTAACCAGCAGTCTACAGACTGACCAACTTCATCTATCTCCACTCCACAACCAGTTTCAGGCCTGGGGAGGAACAGTCCTTTTCTTTACTCCTGGTCATGCATATCTATCAAAATTCAGCGCTATGTTTCCTCCCAAAGTCTGAGCACCAAAGACTAAATAATTATATCAATACATTTCTTTGAATTTTCTTTTCTCTCCATGTGAGTTTTTCAGATTGCAATACTTTTATTTCCTTGGATGGCTGATTTTTGCTTACACTTGAGTAAAACTCTCATGCTCAAAAATCCGTACTCTTCCCACCTCCTAGCATATGTTAAACTGCCAAAAAAAAAAAAAGAGCAATCTCCTACATGCCATACACTGAAGTTTAAAGACAAAATGCAAAAAGATTTATGGCTTTGGGAAGCTGCTGCAAAGCCTGG
>NW_015153293.1:0-1056 GCF_000732505.1 Cyprinodon variegatus | reverse complement strand
TAAGTATAATATTTCTGCAAACTTTTTTTTCATAATATGCAGAGCGTCTCTATTAGAAGGAAAGGTTTCTGCACTTATTCCTGAGTTACTGTATTGTCTCTAAAGTAGCATGACTGTCATGATGGGCTTAAAGGACTTAACTTAACCCACATTCCTCTGTCTCCAAACTGGAGACAGAGGAAAATGTAACAATGTTTATTAAAGAGGAAACACACAGGGTAATATGGACTGGTTCTGGTAAAGGTCCGGGACTGGTTTCACAGATATCTGAAGGGATGAGAGTTTGATTAGCCAGGCAGTTAGATGATTTGACGAGTGAGTAATTTCTGAATGTACCTTGAAGAGGTTCTGACAAATCCTTGAGATGGGGAACTGGTTGGGTACAGAGATTGTGGAATTAGCAGAGAGCTCAGCAGCAGCAGCGTCTAGCTTCTGGTTAGTGAGACTCTGACGTGGGTTTGGTTCCTAGCTCTTCCCTGAGAGCTGAAGGAGGAATCCAGACTGAGATCTTTAGGTTTAGCTTCCTAGCTCTTCCCTGAGAGCTGAAGGAGGAATCCAGACTGAGACCTACAGGTTTGACTTCCTTGGGCAGGCAGGCAGGTGTCCAGGTAAAGCTCATCCAGAGCTTCAGACTTCGGTCAGGTTTTCTGTGAGTAAAGAAGACAGAGGCAGGTTAGAATCCAGTTCCTCTCTAGAGTCTACTGTGATTCACTATGTTTGCAGAGGCTTAGGTTTGCTAACCAAACTTGGTCAACACTCCGTCATCGAAGGAAGGTCTGACTGCTGCTTATGTAGGAAGGTCTCCTGATGAGTAGATGAGCTTCAGGTGTGCTGGAGGCTCCAGCCCAGGAGACCCACAGCGCTCTCTGCTGGAGACAGATGGAGGTCTCCAGATCCCAACAGTAACCCCAGTCCTTAACAGAAAACATAACAGAAGATGATCCTCGGCGCCCTCTGGCGGGCAAGCCTCAGGATCCCAACAATGACAGGATAAAGACAAAGATATTTTTCTGTACAGGATGCTCTTGACGGCCAATATAGCCAACCTGTGTGGTT
>NW_015153292.1:12199-13169 GCF_000732505.1 Cyprinodon variegatus | reverse complement strand
AACTGCAGGAGATTGTCTTGACCATGTCTACATGCCTAAATGCACTGAGTTGCCGCCATGTGATTGGCTGCTTAGAAATTAAGTGTTAATGAGCACTTGGACAGGTGTACCTAATAAAGTGGCTGGTGAGTGTATAGTTTGGTTGACTGTTTCATTTCCTCTTTAAACAGGAAACCAGGCAGATAGCTCACAAGGTAAGGAGATATCCTCAGTGACCCACAGGTTGCGTTGAAGTAAAACAATTTAGTTTGAGATTTTTTTTCTTATGATCCTCAAAGCAATTCCTACTGCACTCCTTACAAAAAGGATTTGCTGATTACAGTTCTTTCAAAAAACATTATTTGATCCTGTTTGCAATAGCAAAAAAATATAACCAAATATTTGTGTATTTTATGCATTTCGTGTATTATTTATATCTTTATGCTTGGTTTGTTCCTTGTAATTTGGGAGTCTACTAATGTTGTGTTCCTAATAGGGCTCCAGAATTGCTGGTATGAAAATATGCCTTAATCATTGATTTCCAGTCTTCCATAAAATTTGTTTTTTTAATTAAAAGACAATATCCAGAAAATATCCAGATTTTAACATTTGGCAATATTTTTTAAACAAAAGTCAGCTTCATCATCATTGATTAGTTAGAGTTGACCCACATAGCCCACTCTGCATTGTTTGTATCCTTAATAAAGGACCTTAACAAAGAAGCATTGCCCTCACTGTTGTCTGTCGTTGTTTTTATTTGTTTGGTTTTGCTTTTTCTGTTGCATTGTCATGACATTTCTGGACTGCAAAATTATATCATCTATACTGTGCTCTTAGCCACTTTCTGAAAAAAATATTTAATTTATAGAACAAAAATTCTATTTGGTTACGCTTATAACTAAAACCTTAATTTAATCAATACTACATCTAGATTGGGATTAATGCTCCTCATTCAATAGTCGTCTTTGTAATAACAGAATAAATAGTGAGT
>NW_015153292.1:7472-9259 GCF_000732505.1 Cyprinodon variegatus | reverse complement strand
AGTTCTGAAAATTTTTTTTCCCCTGTATTAACCCAATCTACTTCTAAGGACTTAGACCCTGATATTCCTGAGTTATCCAAGGTTCCCACCTGTTACCACAACCTCAAGGAAGTGTTCAGCAAGTCTCTGGCCACTTCGTTGCCCCCTCATCGGCCCTATGACTGCGCTATTGACTTACATCCTGGAACTGCACCACCCAAGGGACGTCTTTATTCGTTGTCCCTACCAGAACAGCAGGCTATGAAAGATTATGTGGACTCAGCCCTCAAATCTGGAATCATTCGACCATCCTCTTCCCCTGCGGGTGCTGGTTTCTTCTTCGTCGCCAAAAAGGATAAGTCCCTGCGGCCATGTATCGACTATCGAGGACTCAATGACATCACCATAAAGAACAGGTACCCTCTTCCTCTCATCTCTTCAGCTTTTGAAATTTTGCAAGGTGCAAAAATTTTTACAAAGTTGGACTTAAGGAATGCATATCATCTGGTGAGTGGAAGACTGCTTTTAATACCCCTAGTGAACATTATGAGTACCTTGTGATGCCTTCTGGACTCACTAATGCCCCAGCTGTTTTTCAGGCCATAATAAATGACGTGCTTCTGGACATGCTCAACAAATTTGTTTTCGTTTACTTGGATGATATTCTGATCTTCTCGCCTGATGAGCAGTCCCACATTGCACATGTTCGAAAGGTTTTCCAGTGTCTTCTTCTAAACAAGCTCTACGTGAAAGCAGATAAGTGTGACTTCCATGTTCCCAGGGTGTCTTTCCTTGGTTTCATCTTGGGTCAGGGGGAGATGCAGATGGATCCAGCCAAGGTGGAGGCCGTTAGGGACTGGCCCGTACCAACTTCAAGAAAGGAGGTACAGAGGTTTTTGTGCTTTGCAAATTTCTATAGGAAGTTCATAAGAGACTTTAGCACCATCGCAGCACCCCTGCATGCCTTGACCTCTCCTACCTCTAAGTTTCAGTGGTCTCCACAGGCGGATAATGCCTTCCAGAAACTGAAGAACAGGTTCACCTCTGCCCCGGTCCTCACCATACCAGATCCTCAACTTCAGTTTTTGGTCGAGGTGGATGCCTCAGACTCTGGAGTGGGGACGGTTCTCTCTCAGTGCTCAGTAGGGGATAACCGGATTCACCCATGTGCCTTCCTCTCTCGAAAACTATCTGCCAGTGAGAAAAACTATGATATTGGGGATCGGGAATTGTTGGCCATTAAGGTGGCACTAGAGGAGTGGGATCACGGGCTGGAGGGGGCTGAACTCCCATTCATCGTTTGGACAGATCACAAGAACCTGGAATACCTTCGGAGGGCCAAGAGACTGAACCCCCGTCAAGCCAGGTGGGCCTTACTTTTTAATCATTTTAACTTCACTGTGTCATATCGACCAGGTTCCAAGAATGCCAAACCAGATGCTCTGTCTCGCCTGCATGGCCTCACCTCCTCCCCTCCTGAGGCCCCTTCTCATATCATTCCATCTTCATGTGTTGTGGGAGCACTGATTTGGAGCGTGGAGGAGAGGGTCAAGCAAGCAGCAGCTGGGGTTCAGCCTCCGGACGGATGTCCTCCAAACCGACTTTTTCTTTCTCCAGAGCTTAGGTCCCAGGTCATCCATTGGGCACATGCATCCAGTTTTTCCTCTCACCCAGGGGTCGAACGTACACTGTTTGTCATACGGCAGCGGTTCTGGTGGTCAACAATGAGGAGAGATGTCGCTGAGTATGTCGCGGCCTGTCCGGTCTGCGCCCAGCACAAGCCTTCCAACACCCGCTCTGCTGGGTTA
>NW_015153292.1:0-3568 GCF_000732505.1 Cyprinodon variegatus | reverse complement strand
GGACGAAGCCAAAGCAGCACAGCCACGTCCGCCGCCCCTAACACCACACGCAACCGCTCCCCCCCACCGAGGAAGAGAAATAAAAAAAAAAGAAAGAAAAAAAGAAAAAAAAACAACATAAATAAATAAATAAAAAATAAATAAATACATAAATACGTAAATAGATTAATTAATGAATAAATTAATAATTACAATTAAAATAAATATGCAACTTCTATTACTTCTACTTCACGTTTTATTTTGAACTAAGAGTTACAAGACAGGTTGGTTAAAAACAAAAAAGAGATGCCATGGAAAAAGCCCTTAGACAACTCAGCTTAAACAAAATAAACAACAACAGAGTGTTTATGCTGTGCAGGTTAGTATTAAAAGGCATTAATTCTGACAAAACTTTGTAAGTAAATGTTATGATCCTCTTCACTAGTTTAAAAAAAACAATTCCTTTCAGCTCCTCAGAGGATAATCACCTACAGTTAAAGGTAAAAAATAACTCCTGTTTATTTTTTTGTTATTTAACAGAAATTTATCAGACTGCACAGGTTTTAGAGATCCCAAATTACTGAGATTTTAAAGTCATGCAGAGGTGACCAAAATATTAGTTTCTCTAGAATCATTATATTAGCCGACATTTTAATGATGTGTGTTTTTCAGCACAGCACAGACAGAGAAGCAGGAACAGTTTCAGATAGAAAGATAAAACAGATTTACTGGGATAATAAAATCACTGAAATATTTTACAAGAAAAAACATGTTATATTTAAAATGCACTTTTGTCTTTTATAAATCAGCAAGAGTCAGAAATAGCTGTACCTGCCAACTCAGCTGCAGCGCCAGACTCACAGCCAAGAGAGACTTAAAATTTAAATCTAAGAAACCTGCGAGATTCAAAGCAAAAACAATAAAGTAATATTCAGGGAATCAATGATTTAAAATAAAACCTTTGATATCAAGTCTTTGTCAAAGATATATGTGGGAAGAAAACTCTAAATTAGATTTTGCTGTTTGTGAAGGAGGATTTTTTTTCTCTGAATAAAGCAATGGATGGATGGATGGATGGCTTTTCTATTTGAAACTGTATATATTCAGGGACGAAATCCGTATCAGCTTCTACAATGATTATTATTTTCTAATTTATATATACCCCCCCTTCAGGAGTGGATTCCAGACCACCCAACGGGCTGATCAGGATGATCCCCGTGGATGTCCTTATCCTGGATCAACCGGGCCAGAATCCAGAACCTCTCCTTTGGATGATAACCCTACCAGTCAATCAAATACTGGAGCGCCCTGCTTGTCCTCTTAGACCTGAGGGAGGCAGGATCCCCCTTTCTGAATTGGGTGGGTGGAGGTGAATGGAAGGGAAAAAGGTCTCCCCTATTCCCATAAAAAAAAAAAAAAAAAATCCACCAGACCAGACTCAGATGAAGGGGGAGAAAAAATAATCCGGATCAGGCCCCGTGGGTGCTTGGGCCGAGATTACTGGAGGATCAGGGGTTCTGGAAGTAACCACATTAGTCTTTAGTAACAGGAGAGCTGGAGAAGCATCTGGTGTGTCCCAGCCTAGTTTTACCCCTTGCAGGACAAGACAAATGTCCATCACTGCTACAGTAGAGACAGAGCTGAAAACTGATGCGATGAGCCCTCTCCTCCTTGGAGAAGCATGCGTGTCCCAGCTGCATCGGTTCGGGCTTCGGCATCTGAGCCGGACCAGAGACCGACATGGGTGCAAAAGGTGCGGGATGTGGAGCAGGTTGAGGAAAAACCAAAGCCATTGTTTCTCTGTGACGCTCAGTGAGGCGAAGGTTGATCCAGTTAGCAAGGTCCTCCAGCTGCTTCAGAGTCCGGGGGTAGCAGCGGGTCGAAAGCTTATCTTTGATGCTATTTTAGGTATCTATTATTCTGTTTAGAATAACTGATTATTATGTTTTAGTTTGAAAACATATTTATAATCAAATAATCTAAATTAAACGGCAGAAGACAAACCTAACATTAAACATTTAGCCAAAAACTGAAACAAACGCTTCAACATTCTCTAATTGGGACTAATGTAGGAGACTGAATTATTTCTTCATCAGAAATGCCCAGAAAATGAAATCTTTGATCCTGAACTGCTGAAGCTCTTCCTTGTGTGGAACATGGGTCCAAGAGGCGTTCTGTGGTTCTGATNTGCTAAATTAGATTTTTAAAAGGTTAAACTAAAAAAAAAATATATATATATATATATATATATATATATAGAAATATATATATATATATATATATATATATGAATTGAGATTCACAGATTTCTTCAAGCCCAAAACAAAACATGCACACAAATTAATCAAAACAAATGTGTTATTGCTTCTCACTCCAGCAAAAAATGTTACACTGAAAACCTTAATTTGGTCAAATTTCTTTTTTAGTTTTTTTTTTTACTGGTTGATGATTTCCTTAAATGAATAAAAGCCTGTATCCTACTGAGAACTCCAGGCAAGCAGAAAAACCCTTTAAAATACAACAAAACTGGATCTGCAAAACATCATCATCTCTGTCTGGAAACATGTCTGTCAGGATGGTCAGGCTTTATGAAAATAAAAAAAAATATTGGAGCTATGATGCAGTTTCTGATGACAATATTCCCATTTACACCCTCCGTATATTTTCATGCAGGCTTTATACGTTGCATTTTTATCTTTAGATGTTCATACCTGTCATTTTTCATGTATGTTACTCCTGCAGGGGGTTACAATTGCATCTGACTCACCCTTCAGGCTCAGGCTGTATGTCTAGCATACAACATAAAGAGTTTCATTTTAAACAGTAAAGCTAATATATGAGGAGGCAATGGTTCAAGAGACGCTGGACTGTTGTTTGAAAAGAACTAATGCTGAAAAGATAATGTTATTGTTTTCTCCATAAAAAGTGTTTTCTTTTTTGTTCCTTAGGTGATTTCTGTTATGTTCTAAAAAAAAAAAGGGATTTTCCTGTGCGTGTCTTTGCAGGCTCCTCCATCGCCAGCAGCTGTTATCTCCCATAGAATCAGTGGGATCTATATGGAACAGAACAGCCTAGCATTTAAAAGGCACATATAAAAAATGTAATTTAATTTTATAGGCAGTTTATACAGCATAAAGCTTTCAAGTGTGTTAAACGGTTGAAGCTATATAGCTTATTTAAATGTTTCCAAATATGACCAAATATATTCTCCATTCCATGTTCCGTTCAACCTTAGGTCACATGTGGAACTTGTGATCTCATATTTCCCAGATGTGTTCCACATATTTAGATGTTTGTCATGTGAAAATCACTTGAATGTGCTTTCATTGTGTGTGTTTTTATCAAACTCTTACAAAAAGAAAATGTATCCACAATGTACAGGCAACAAAAAGAAGTAACAAAATAACAAGTAGCTACATAAAATCCCCAGAGTTTATTATGCAATAAAAACGGAGGAATCAGACGTGGCACAATTTGCACTTCAGATACAACTTCACTTCATCCTCTGACATGGGAGCTGGCTCGGAGCTCGTCTGCCTGGCTGTGTGTTTCCTGGACGGGGCCGCCTGTGGAGCTGGTTGACAGTTGC
>NW_015153291.1:14532-15654 GCF_000732505.1 Cyprinodon variegatus | reverse complement strand
TTGTCCATGATGGATGGAAGGTTGGACAGCACCCTCCTCTCAGCTACTTCCTCCACTGAGTCCAGAGCGCAGCCTAGGACAGAAGTGACCTTTCTCACTAGCTTGTTCAGTTTCTTCCTGTCCTGCTCTGCGTTGCCAGAGGTCGTTTTTTTATCCAGTCTCATCCCATCAACAAAAACTCACACCCATGACTTGTCATGTTTTCCTCATCAAATATCCATATTTAGCTCATCAGTTTGTGTTGTCATCATGATAAAAAGGGCTGTCAACGAAATCATTTCATCATCGTTGATGAAAACAGCACTGCTGTTGTGCATATAAATAAACTAAATTTAAATTATATTGAACTGAATTCAGGGTAATCAGTGGAAGCTTTGTGCAACTTTGACTGATTTTCAATGAGGAAACAGGAAATTTGCTCTTCTCTCTCTCTTACTGTAGAAACAGGATGCAGCTGCTGCGTCTGACTTACTGTCAGTGTTTTGGACGAGGGAGGGGCTCGCTCACTCACACTGAAAAATATGGATCATTTGAAACCCTTTAAACATAACTTTCTAAACTCAAACTATTAAGTTTAATGGAAAGATTCAATTATGTAAATTGTATTTAATATTTTTGTTCAGGTAACAGAAGCATTACAATTTAATTTACTGTTTTATTCCATAAACTTATTTTAGGACCAGAATATTTCTTACATTCACATGTATTTTTAGTAGATTTGTCAATTATACATCCATTGTATTTATTAGTTACTGAGCCTCTTTGAATTTAGTGAAACTAAAAATCTTTATTCCAGTGTTATTTTACCAATCAAGCATTTGCATATAATTTATTTCATTGAACAACCTTTATCCTACTAATTTTTGTCATTCAACTCACAACCTAAACCTTCAAAGGGACGTTGTCTCATTATGTGATTTTTCAACTTTATCCCCCACTAGTTCACACAGTTTTTCTAAAAAGATACTTTTACTTCTGGAGTATTAGATGGATGGACTCAGATTTTAGTTGTCAGACATAGTGAGAAATTCACAGGATCATTTAGCCTTTGACTTCAGAGAGAGCTTCAAGTCCAGGAACGCTCTGACTGAATAAGTGTAGATCTCCTCCATCGCTTCTCCT
>NW_015153291.1:12414-13213 GCF_000732505.1 Cyprinodon variegatus | reverse complement strand
ATATTCTAATGATGATATGCGCTGAAACAGACATGGTTACTGAGGTATAGCAACGGTCCTATTTTGTTTTATTACAATGCCAAAGGTTGAAATATATATATATATATATATATATATATATATATATATATATAATACAGCTCAGAAAAGGCACTGGGGCTTATTTTAGCTTAAAAGCTGCAGTTTCACTTTTTTTTTATTATTATTATTTTTTATAGATTTTATGTTATTGTAGGTGTAAAAATGTTACATTTTGTTATATACACTGATTCTGAAAAAAGTGGAAAATAGTTGCTCCATAAATGTTTTGTGTCCATCAAAATGCTTCAGTGTTATTCTATGGGTCAAATAGTAAAGCAAAGCATAGTGAAAGCATTTGGCACAATTTGACACATTTTTACAGATTTGCAGACGCTGGTGACACTAAAGTTCAAAGCCCCATAGCTCTGGAACTGTTGTAGCTAGAGGTTTGGTCTGTGTTCCACTCACCCAATTTGGATTTATATATTCAGAAACTAGAAGGTATTAGCTTTCAAATAATGTATTGCACATGTATTTTGGGCTTAGAGTTCCTAAGTTATTTGCTTTTCCAGTTGGGTGAGCAAAATAGGGGAGAATTTCCCAAAATGAGGTGGATGTTAATTACAGCACATTTCAGTGGCGAGACAATTCAAAGTGCTGTACATGAGAAAAAGCATAGAGGCAACACAAATAGTTCAAGATAACAAAAGTGACACAGTAGTTTATAAGTAGATTATATTTTAAAGATTAACAAAATTAGAATTTTTTAAAATTTAAA
>NW_015153291.1:8453-9388 GCF_000732505.1 Cyprinodon variegatus | reverse complement strand
GTTTAGAGGGATCTGGTTGGATGAGGATGGGTGCCCTGGAAAACAGATTCTTCAGTTTATTAAAGGCATTTTCGGCTTCAGATGTCCATTGGAATGTCTTCTTCATGGAAGTCAGAGCTGTGAGGGGTAGAGCTGTCTGACTATAATTTCTTATAAAACGCCTGTTGAAATTTGCAAACCCAAGAAACCTCTGGAGTTGCTTACGGTTTTCAGGTGTCGGCCAGTCCAAAACTGCCTTAATTTTTTCTTTGGATGGCTTCACCTGCCCGCCTTCGAGCACAAACCCTAGAAAGGTAACAGATGGTTGGTGAAATTCACATTTTTCAGCTTTCACAAAGAGTTTGTTTTCCAGTAGTCTCTGAAGAACTAGTCGAACATGTTTCTTGTGGTCTGAGAGGTTCTTGAAGTAGATCAAAATATCATCGATGTATACAAAAACAAAAACTTTAAAAAAATCTCTGAGGACATCATTGACTAGAGCCTGGAAGCAAGCAGGAGCATTAGTAAGACCAAAAGGCATGACCAGGTATTCGAACTGGCCTATGGGGGTCTTAAATGCTGTCTTCCATTCATCCCCTTCTCTTATTCTAAGGAGATGATAGGCGTTTCTTAAATCGAGTTTGGTGAAGACTGTTGCTCCTTGAACTGGTTCTAAGGCTGATGCCAGTAATGGTAGGGGATACTTATTTTTGACGGTTATCTGATTCAGGCCTCTGTAGTCAATACAGGGTCAGAGGGAACCGTCCTTTTTTCCCACAAAAAAGAAACCAGCACCGAGAGGAGATGAAGATGGACGAATAATTCCAGCGGCTAGAGACTCATTGATATACTTCTCCATAGTTTCACGTTCTGGTTTGGAGATGTTAAATAGTCTACTGCTGGGAAGGGGGGCTCCTGGTAGTAAATCAATGGCGCAGTCATATGGTCTGTGAGGT
>NW_015153291.1:4685-5665 GCF_000732505.1 Cyprinodon variegatus | reverse complement strand
CTGGAATATTACATCCCTCTTTGACTCATTTCTCACTCATCCTGATTTCATTCTACTCTACACAGATGCAGCTCCTCCAGTCTTTTGGTCGTTATTTCAGAGGAAGTGGTTTCCAGCAAAGTGAATCAAGAGTTCATGTTCTCTTTAAATGAATCAGTTTCTCTGTCATCAACTTTATTCCATTGTCATTTCAGCGAACCAGTCCATCCTCTTTCATTCAGACAACACAGCTCATAGATATCATTAATAAGGAAAATCTGTCTCATTGGAAATTTTACAATCCTTGAGCATATTAACTCTCCTTAGACTTATTCAATCAGATCCTTTTGAGGGTTCAGCGCCAGGGGCAGAACTAGATGGGGGGCTAGGGTTAGGCATTGCCACCCTTAGCCAATCATTGTCCCCCCCCACTATGGCCAGCCCTACCGTTTATATTTATATCACATTCCCTCTAATACAGGCGGTGGCAGCAGTAATACTCTCAAGTAGAATAGTCAATCATTGTAACTTTTTGTGGTTGATAATGCACATCAATATACTAACATTAAAGATGATAAGTACAGAATTCATGCTCTTCAGAACTACATCTTGTGTTATATGGGTAAAATGATCAAAATAAAATGATGTCTCTGCAAGTCATCTAGGAGTCTTCAGTGAAATTACAGATAAATAAATATTTTAGTATAAATGTATTAAATAATCAATTTATGTCGGTATAAGTAGTTGTAAATATCAAGTACCTGCCTGCCCGCTCTCAGAAGATTACTGGAGGGAAAACCCAATCAGTGATCTGCCTGCACTCAGTAAGCTCTGCCTCCGCCTCTGCCCTCAGCCTGCCGACAACCTCTGTGTCATGATGGCTTTCTGATAAACCCATATGCAGAACACACCACGGAGTCAGGGGTAAAAAAGTTCAACAGTTTATTAAAGGGACACACACAGAAATATGAACTGGTTCTGGTACAGGTCCGGGACTGTAA
>NW_015153291.1:0-1595 GCF_000732505.1 Cyprinodon variegatus | reverse complement strand
ATCCTCTCCACTGTTCACACTTTGACCACTGCTGCACTTTTTGTATTTAACTTGTGCCATTTGAAATATCAATGCAACGTTCATAAGCTGTATGTAACGCAATTTCGTTCTGTATGCACTCTGTGCATACAAAATGACAAATAAAGAAGTCTAAGTCTAAGTCTAAAAAGCACTCACTCACTGAAAGATTAAAATTGTTGATATGGTAGGGTGACCAGACGTCCTCTTTTTCCCGGACATGTTCTACTTTTCATACTGAAAAAAATGTCTGGGGAGAATATTAAAATCGTCCAGGATTTTGGTCGACTACAGTGCAGCAGAACCGAGCCATCAGCTCCGGGCTGGTCCAGGAACCCCGGCGTAACCCAGCTGGGGATGGAGCGACCGAACCCGACCTGGTGACGGTAGCTTGGACAATGTCTGTATGTCAATTTTGCCACATAACAAAAGTACAAGCCAGAACCAAATAAGGCAACATCAACGAGTTTATGTCAATTGTGGGCGTCGTTTGGATTCACCCGTTTTATGGTGGAAGTTTAGAATTGTAAGATTTGCAGAGAAAGGAGGTGTCGATGAGTTTTGAACTCTGTACGTCCATTTCACCCACTGAACTATCGTTATTCATCTATGACAATCTATATAAGCTCGGTTTTGCATTCTGCAACCCCTTTAAGTATCTGTGTTGCCATTCTGGTTAAAAATTATCCTTCATTCTGAGAATATGTGTTTTAATTCTACTCTGTTTGACATGATCTTCAGGAGATCTTGTTAGCTGTGCAAAACCACTTCACCTTAAGGTTTCAATAATAATTTAGCTATGAACCACTTTGGCCCAACTGCATCACATCTTCAAAGTAGCCTCTAAACATAAATTGGCTTTCAGACACTTGAAGCAATTCTTAAAAAAAAAAATGAAGTTGGTTTATGTGGCAGTCGTATGGGAAAAATGGAGAACTTAACCGCTTTGGCTAAATGCATTATAGCTTAACATATATCCTATTATGAAACTGACCATGTATACATTTAGTTATGTCAAGTCTTTATGGCTAAAATCTGTCTGTAAGGTTTTACTTTTTGCATAGACTGACCATATTTCACTGGCTACGCCAAAGCTATTAGCCAATTAGCATTCAAAATGCTAACAGAGACACCCATGTGTAATTTTAGAACAGAATACAATAGAATATTACTTTATGGTCCAAATATGGGGAAATTCTAGTGTTTACAGCAGCAAAAAGATTATAGAAAAAAATGATGACCCAAATATGGACCTTAGAAAAATGTTTCAGATTAAAATAATAGTGAATAATTAAAAGATAGAAAATAAAATACTGTACTTTAAAAAATTTTAACAATATAAAAACTGTGCACCTGGAGAATAAAGAACAAATATACAGCTATGGACATTTTTACAGTAATGGATATTTGAAAATAGCAGCAACATCAGAGATGTGCAAAATGACAGCAGCATGGTATTTAACAGACTAAGATAGAAACTGTGCAAAATCAACATAAATTAGTACAATGAGACGATATTGGAAACACTTACCCTGTATAACTCAAATCTAATCCATCTAATACTTTACTCCAGATTT
>NW_015153290.1:12496-13292 GCF_000732505.1 Cyprinodon variegatus | reverse complement strand
TTTCATTTTGAAGCTGAGAGTTTCTTTGAACTCTCCTTTTAACCATCCATCATTTTAAACAGTTTTCTCTTCTTTTTTTATTTTTTTATTTTCAAAATCTGTAAATTTCTTACCTTACCTTCTTTTTAGCCTCTAACTTCTCATGATATTCGTTTATCTTATCTTCAACATTCTTGTCTATTGCAACATTAAAAGAACCCTACTTTCTCTGCAATTGACCAAAAATTTATTTCTCCTTGGGCAGTTGACAATTCCCTGGAACCTTGCCTTTTGTTCTACTACCATACTGTAGAACTGCAAAACCTTTCCCATTATCTACAGGTAATTTACCGGTTTCCAATATGCACACCAATCCTCTGGCTGCCGACCTGGATAATTGGGGGGGATCCCACTCTAGATTACCAACGTCTCAGTAAAATTAAATGCCTTCTGGTGGCACCTTCCTCTCACCCTTAGAGAGAGCCTCCTGTTCCTATGCGAGGTCTTTTGGTTCACAGGTGGAACAAAAACCTGCACTGCCTTTCTGCTCCCCAAAAAGGAAAATTATCTGTTATTTCATATGTATAATCTTTAGTATTATACAAATTTTAGTGCATTAAAATGATTAACCTATTAATCTTTAATTTAGTTAGTTTCTTGCTAGATTATAATTTTAATGGAGAAGAAGAGGACTTTGTTTGAACAAATTTTCCAGAATTTGATTTCTTTAAATCTGTTAACAATCTGTTATTTTGTAATTTAGTTTTTGAAATTTAATTTAAACTGTGCCGACAAAAGATCATCTCACCGTCTCAAA
>NW_015153290.1:9807-11155 GCF_000732505.1 Cyprinodon variegatus | reverse complement strand
TTCAAATCGGACTAAAAGAAGGACGCATTTTAATGCCACATAACGAGGAGTCTTGGAATCCGACCAGTTTTTAGTGCATCATTTATAAAGTGCTCTAAATCATCAGGAACATTAATAAAAAAAAAATCAAGATATATATATAAAAAAAAAAAAAAAAAACTGTTTTCTCACCCCTCGTGGGGTGGTATGTGTCATCCTCAAGCTCGGGTCCTCAAGCTCGGGATTCATCTCCACAAGATTTGTTCAAGTACCGAAGGAAATCTAAGTGGCAGTCAGCTCCTCCGTTCCTCAAGGAAACAACTTAACCTGGGTAAACCCTGTCTGCCCTCCAACGAGCAAACCTATTTCTGAAACAAGCTGCACGGACTGGATTCAAAGAAAGACACCATTTCTGGAAACGTGAGTCCAGTTGCCTTTACTCCCTTTTGCAAATTGAAGCTAAAATTTCCCACTGAGCCTGAACTAACCACAGAAACTTCCCCTTCTCTTTTCAGTGCCGGTGCGCTGGTGTTCAGAGCAGTACTGGACCCATCGTTACCAGTTCTCAATAAACCTGTTAAACCTTCCCCTGGTCTCTCTGATTGGTTTTCTGCATGTGGGTCAGATCTTTGAATAAAATCATGACACATCAGAACTCTGGCTACAGCATTTTGGATCAGCTGAAGGCTTTTAACTACAGTTTGTTGAATTCCTAATAGTGAAGAATTACAATAGTCCAGCCTTGAAGTAACAAATGCATGGACTAGTTTCTCAGAATTACCCCTGGACAGGAGATTTCTAATTTTTTGCAATATTCTGGAGAGGAAAGGAGGATATTGTAGAGACATCTTTGATATGAGATTTAAATGACAGGTCCTGATCAAAAATAATATTTTTAACTTTATTTCTGCATTAATTGATTGGCTAATCAGCTTCTTTTTCAAAGACTCTGGTCCAAAGATTATAACTTCTGTTTTGTCTCCATTCAGGAGCAGCAAGTTAAGAGTCATCTAGATTTTTATGTTTTCAAGACATGCCTGTAATCTATGAAATGGATTAGCATGATCTGCATTCATAGACAGATATAGCTGGGTATCATCAGCATAACAGTGGAAATTAATCCCATGCTTTCTAATAATTCTAATAATTGGCAGCATATATATATATATAAAACTGTTTTCTCACCCCTCGTGGGGTGGTATGTGTCATCCTCAAGCTCGGGTCCTCTACCAGAGGCCTGGGAGTTTGAGGGTTCTGCGCAGTATCTTAGCTGTTCCTAGGACTGCGCTCTTCTGGACAGAGACCTCTGATGTTTTACCTGGAAACTGCTATATATATATATATATATATATATATATATATATATATA
>NW_015153290.1:4296-7316 GCF_000732505.1 Cyprinodon variegatus | reverse complement strand
TTAATGAAAGGTCTTTGAATGCACCACCAGGCCTATATTTTCATAAAAACCTGAACTCAAGCTCAGAAATGATCAGCTGAGAATAAAGCTGCTGCTCTAAAGGGGTTTGATCATCAGTTTAAGACTAGAACAAGTAAAACAATCAACTAGAAGATAAATGAACTTGTTTCTTCATCAGCAGTTCTGACTCTGATCCAAAGGAAGAAAGTTTATCAGGATAGAAGATCAGAACACATCAAACACTGTTCTACATCCAAACTTTCTAATTATTGTTCATTTCCTGCTAACAAACCCAAAAATCATCCCTTATTAATTATCATCAGAGCTAATTATTAATCCATCATTAATATACGGTTTACAGTGAAAGCAGGAATATTTGGATCCACTTCAAACTAGAGCCACTGTGGGACACTTTAGAGTTCAGGGCTTCACTGTTTAACTTAAATACATTATTAGACTAAGATTGAATTCAGGGTTTTTCCTTCAGGATCCAACAGAACCTCGAACCAGAACCAGAACCCAGCTGTGTTTCCTTAAAGAGCGACGGGTCAAAGGGTCGCCTTATCGATTTTAAATCAGACCGACCTTCAGCTGCAAAGAGGTGAGCTCTGTCTGAATGTTTTAACCATATGAAACTGAACTGACTCAGTTTGAAATGTTTTGATTCCTTATTTTTTATTCCTTTTAATGAAACAGTTTTTTTTCTGGATGTTTTTTCAATTATTCAGTCTCCACTGAGTTCAGGGTAAACATTGTCGGAGGTGTTTCTAAAGGTCTGTAGTTCACCTGTTGGTCCAGCAGGGGTCAGGCTGATTTCAGCTGAAGCCAGAATTTAGGTTAAACATTTTACAAAAACAATCAATGACAGAATAAGTTGTACTCAGTTAGGATTCTATACGATTGTTTTGTTTCTGATTTGTGCTTCTGATGTTTTTATCCCTCAGTTTTAACTCATAGATCAGATAACTTTTAAATCAAATAACTAAGGGAGGCAAACCAAGATAAATGACCAGTTTAATCCTTTTATCTGATCATATTTAACTCTCGGGTTCAAGAGTGATACTGTAAATAAATAGGAAAACTTAAATGCTTAAGGCAAGCTTTTGTTAGTGGTAAAGAGCAAAACAAACCAAGTCACTTGAGGAAATAACTAATTTGTACTTTCTTATGACCGGTTTTTATTTACTTTATTCCATATTTAAAATCGATATAGAAATGAAAGATGTTTTTCATTTGAAGCAAAGAAATGCCTTGTTAAAGCCACCTGACATTCTGATCACTGCTGCACTTTATAAATGGGAATGTTTCCTAATGTTCTCTGCTCTGTTACTCTTGAAAAGCTGTATGCATCGAAATGTTGTTATATATACACTGAGTATACAAGATGAAAATAAAGTTTTTCTAAGTCTTCTTACTGAACACCTGCATCATTTCTTTCCATGGATCCTCCTGTTAGATCTTAGAATCAAACTGATTCATCTAAGGATGTAAAAATCTCCAACCAACCATTGGACTTTGGATTAACTTGCCAAACATATTTTTCTAACATAGGCTGCCGCTACTGTATTATATGGATTCTATGGAATCAAACTTATTATTCTGAATTAATTTCACTTATTTTTAACATCAGTCTGAGCATCAGAAATCCAAACTCTGATCAGGTAGGAGCTTCCACTCTGGTGACGGTGTCCCCATTTATAGCTTTTGGATCAGGGCACCACAAGAACCTTGGCCTTTTTCTGTTTGTTCTACAGAATGTGAGTTAATGCTTCCTGGTTCCTCCACAGAGTGGACCAGCAGAACTCACAGGTTCCCAGTGATCCATCTNATTTAAGTTTTTTTGCGTCAGGATCCAACAGAACCTCAAACCAGGACCCAGCTGTGTTTCCTTAAAGAGCGACAGGTCAAAGGGTCGCCTTATCGATTTTAAATCAGACCAACCTTCAGCTGCAAAGAGGTGAGCTCTGTCTAAATGTTTTAAATGTTTGAAACTGAACTGATTCAGTTTGAAATGTTTTGATTCCATGTTTTTATTCCTTTTAATCAAACTGTTTTTTACTGGATGTTTTTTCAATTATTTGGTCTCTAGTGAGTTCAGGGTAAACATTGTTAGAGGTGTTTCTAAAGGTCTGTAGTTCACCTGTTGGTCCAGCAGGGGTCAGGCTGATTTCAGCTGAAGCCAAAATTTAGGTTAAACATTTAAAAAAAAACGTCAATGACAGATTAAGTTGTACTCAGTTTAGACTTTAAACGATTTTTTTTCTGAATTTGTTCTTCTGATGTTTTCCTTCATCAGTTTTAATTCATATGTTGAATCATATTACTCTTAAATCAAATAACTAAAGACAGCAAACCAAGATAAATGACCAGTTTAATCCTTTTATCTGATCATGTTTAACTCTCATGTTCAAGTGTGATACTGTAAATAAATAGGAAAACACAAATGCTTAAGGCTAGCTTTTGTCGGTGGTAAAGAGAAAAACAAACCAAATCACTTGAGGAAATAAGAAAATTTTACTTTCTTATGTCCAGTTTTTTATTTACTTTGATATAGAAAATCAATATAGAAATGAAAGATGTTTTTCATTTGAAGCAAAGAAATGTCTAGTTAAAGCCACCTTACATTATGATCACTGCTGCACTTTATTAATGTTCTCTAATGTTCTCTTCTCTGTTTCACTTTTGAAAACCTGTATGCATCGACATTTTGTTATATATATATATACACTCTTTGTATACGAGATGAAAATAAAGTTCATCATTTCTTTCCATGGATCCTCCTGTTGAGTATAAGATGCAGATGTTGTACCATTTTAATCATAAAGCAAACTGATTCATCTAAGGATGTAAAAATCTCCAACTTCCTTTGGACTTTGGGTTAACTTGCTTATTTTTTTTAACATAGCTGCTGCTATATAATTTTATGGATTCTATGGTATCTTAAAGTTATCATTTTGAATTAATATCAATTAATTTCACTTATGTTTAACATCAGTCTGAGCATCAGAAATCCAAACTCT
>NW_015153290.1:0-1353 GCF_000732505.1 Cyprinodon variegatus | reverse complement strand
AAATGTGCTGAAGATCTGCTGTCCAAGTTTAATCCAAGTTGCAAAAATGAATAGTTGGTCCACATATCATTGTGATTAGAGGGGCTACCAGGTGTTGCTCTGGCAGCTCGGATTTTCAGAGAGCTTCAGACACATTTGATAAAAAAGCTGCACCAATGTGTAAAAGTCAGTAAATCATTGGTCACATCAATTGTTCAAGGAGCGCATGTTGAAACATAAAAAGTGATATTTCTCCGATATTTTTCCTAACTTCCACCATATTCTTGCTGATGAATTTAGAAGGTTCAAAGACTGGACGTAGAGTTAGAGTTGCACATTCAGTAGCAGGTAGAGCAGATAGCCAGATTACTTTATGGTGCCGTGTTAAATGTCTAACCCAGAAAACACCTTTATTTGCAGGTTAAATACAGAGGAGAGTTTTTTGGGAATAGGAAATGTGTTATTGGAAAGAAGGTAGTAAATGTACTATATTCCAGAGTTAAACAAGAACTCTAATGTGTGAAGAAAACCAACCTCAAGCTTAATATGTTTGCTTTGCTTCATAAACATGACTCACACAGTTCTCCTTAATGGTAAACTGGATTAAACAAACAAGGAAATAATATAATAATAAATGGGTTTTGAAACTAACTAGAAAAAAACATATTTTTTTATAACAATTTATAACATTTTTAATATATCTTTATTTTCCATATCTTTTTGCATCCAATGGCTCACTAAGTTACATTTTAAGCTATTATTTAACCAGTAGATATTAGTAATGAGTATTTTATATATTTTCTTATGTATTTTTGGGATATATTGATCCTCCATACTGGAGTGACTATATTGTAGTTAACTCTATGTTAGAAGTGAAAACACAGGTTTGGTGCTTGAATGGTCTTTCCTTTTATTAACAACAAACTCAATGAAGTTGGAAGATGGGATATTTAGGAACCAGCCCTTTGAACATTTATTTGAATAATAGAGCTCTTGCCTGTAGTTTGTTTCACGGTCTGTTGGATTGCGTTAGAAACCACCTGTGCTGCAGGGCTTCTGTAAATCTAAAAAGCACCCCTGTAAATTTTGATGCAGGTTTAAAAATATTTTCATGCACCCCGGTAATGTCAAAGAATTAAATAAAATACTTTTATCTCTTTTTTTCTTTTGTCACACAACATCAAAAAATGTGTGTTTCATCTGTTCTGTTTAATATGCATTTTTTTTGTTTTATTAAATCATAGTTCTTCATTTCTCTCTCTGTCTCTTCAGACTGAATGACTGTAACCTCTCAGAGAGAAGCTGTGAAGCTCTGGCCTCAGTTCTCAGCTCCCAGTCCTCTAATCTGAGAGAGATGGATCTGAGTAACAACAA
>NW_015153289.1:5305-13304 GCF_000732505.1 Cyprinodon variegatus | reverse complement strand
CCATGAAATAATTAAATGCACACTGAAATAATTATATATATTTTTTAATAAAATGAAGACGTATTTTATTAATGACACATTTATATATTTGATTCCTTATTTATTTAATGAATTACACATTTAATTAATTGCTTATCGCTGTATTTATTTATTTAATTGTGGCACTTTATATTAGTGACGTGGTTTTAATTCATGAATGACACATTTATTTATTTAATTCCACATTTAATTAATTGTTAACACATTTAATTATTTATTTAATGCTGTATTTATTTATTTATTTAATTGTGGCACTTTTTATCCTCTATAGGATAGGACATAAAACACTTGTGTTAAAGTTAGTGTTGTGCCGATGCCATTTTTTGGCACCGATACCTGGCTGTGCAGTATTTGCTGATACCATCTATTTGAAATTGATGTGTTTGTGTGTAGATATGAAGAACTGCATACTTGGATGTAAAATAGTTGCCATCATGGCTTTGTCAAGCTGCTGCCTATCTTTGTGAAGCAGGAAAAAAGACTAATACAAAGGGAATCCCGTAGAACTTTTATTGCCTACCTGGGATGGTTGACAATAGTTGAATAAACTATTGGCTCTTAAAATGGTATTGGTGTCCTATTTGTTGGTACACACTGATACCGATACCACCATTTTACTGCTGGATCGGGGCCCCGCCCGATACTGGTATCGGTGCAACACTAGTTGAAGTAACTAAATAAATGCCAAAAGCGGGTGCATTACTCTTTTCAGTGTAGAACATCTTCTGATCCTTTAGATGTAAAACTATAATACTATAACCTTGAGCCCGGCGGGCCGGTACATTCACAACATTCACATTGTGTTTCATCCACATGCCTTTCAAAACGGGGCCTTAAAATTTCTAAAACATGTTTTAAAATCTTTTTTTTTTCACAAAAACTTTTTAATAGCTGTAAAAATCTGCAAACCAGGTTTGTCCCACAACACCTGTGACTGATGTTGGGGATGTGTCATAATTATTTTTGCAAATTTTTCAACAAACGCTTCTGATTCTAATTGATTTTTTTACGTTTTTGTACAGTTTTTTATTTCTAATTCTTGTTTTCAAAAAAAAAAAAAAAAAACAGTTTGGTGAGAAAAAATACTCAGTCCATCTTTTTTTCTATTCAGTTTAGTGATACTGTGTGTTCAATGGTAAATTTGAAATAAACCAACGGCTAAATCTTAGGAGCATAGGCTTTGCCTCATGCAGAAGGTCTCCAATAATGTCAGTCAGCATACTGGTCTGGTCTGATTCCCTTTGAAAAAAATTTATTTGGCACAATTTGGCCACTTTTGGCACCACTGTGCCAAAATCACATTTCCGCAAAGCACACTGCCCCCTAAAACCTTAGCGGCACAAGCATGCTTCAATTAATTCGGTCCATATGAAGTTTAGTTATAGTTAAGATGGGAATCTATAAAGTCTAAAGTTCATCCAAAGTTTCAAATGGGGTTTCATGGTGTTTTATCTCGGAAAAAATGTAAAAAAATATTTTTTTGCCTCGTCATCATGTCTATAATAACATTTACAATAGTGGTTCCACCTGAAAAATATTCATCAATGCCTTTCTGTTATGCAAATACAAACTGTTGTATTTCCAACTATATATAGTTTGGGAGCTGTACTTCCTTTAATTCACATTTGTAATTTCAGGCGGATTTTGCTCCTAAAACCATCTGGGCTAAAGGGGTTAAACTTGTATGTTCTCTGGTTGTTTGTTAAAGGCGATTATAGCAGGATGACGATAGAGGTGAAAAATATTTTTGATGCGCAGGGAAGAGTTGCTTCCCTCCATAAAAATCTAGTCTTATAGTAATACATTTTCTATCCAATTATCCACTAAATGCTACCGGGATGGGGTGCTTTACTCCACTAGATGACACCAAGACTGAGCTTCTGTTTTAGCTCCTGTATAAAAAAAGAAGTGGATAAACGCATCATATCCAGTGTTGAGTATGGTGGAGGATCGGTGATGCTTTGGGACTGGATGATTTTTGGAGTCACACCAACAATCTTTAAAAATACTAAATAAAATGAAAAAACAGGTTCTGGGCATGCTTTGGTGGCGCAGTGGTTAGCGCACACAACCCATGTATGAAGGCCTTAGCCTTTGACGCGCGTGACCGGGGTTTGAATCCAGCCTGTGGTCCTTTCCTGCATGTCTGTGTTGCTCATTAAAAAGAGCCACTCGTGCTGTAAAAACTAAAAATATGAATAAAGTAAAAAAAACTGGCCCTGGAAGTTTTAGGCATCTCCTTGCTGCCAAACATCTGACTTATACGGAGAAATGATGAACAGGCCTGTTAGGATAATTATCATTGCAATGTGTGAGTTTATTACGCCCTAATATCAGCTTCCTGTTGCGTGTCAGAACTGATGTTTTCCCCAGAAGTTTATCAAATTAGCACAGTTCCTCTGTCCAGCTATATACAGTTATCTTCATTCTGTATGCGGCAAAGATTTGGGAATAGAATGAGAGCGGCATCCTTCAGCTAAGAATAAAGTGTAATATTGCGATATGGCTGGAGCCATGGATGTCTCCTCATCTGCAAACATGTATGATGTAATGATGTGGCAGACTGAAGTATAAAATGCTTCTCTAACTGTGAATCATGGTCACTTCACAAGAAGTGAGTCCAGTTGGTGAGCAGCTGCCTTCTGTGACCCTAAGCAACTTCTCTGACCTGAGTAAGATTACAATTTCTATCAAAATCAGATGTGCTGCAAACCAGAGCAGTCTAAAACAGGCATAGCGGGTTGAGAACCACAGATCCAGAGAATTTTCCAATCGACGCAGTAACTGTTGATCAGACAGAAAGTCTTCCTTGATCACCTCCGCTCTATAGAAACCTGTGAGGTGGTCAAGATCAGGAGAATGAAAGAGAGGAACTGGAGTCCCTGCACTGCACGGTTTTCTTCAAACTGAAGTTTGACCACATTTCTCTTATTTTAGCCTCTAAACACTGGCTGTCTTTCCTTTTTACATGATCTGGTTTGCTTTAAAGCTTTTAATGGCCGTGCTCTACATCCCTACACAGCCTCCTTTTCCTCCAGGTCGGCTGATCTGATCACACTAAGTAGCCTCAATGGAGACGCTACTTCTGCTCGACTCCCACTGTACTCCACCTTGGTTCTTTAGCTGTTTAAAATCTCTATAAATTAACCTGATTTTATGCTGATTCTACTAAATTTTTTTGCTCCACCCAGAAAATGGAACCAAATGGAGCGCTGTTTTTAAAAATATTTTTGTGGATTTAATTTTTACGGTTATGAAAAAAACTATTAACATTTGTTTTTGTTTTTAAAACCCATTTTCACAGGTGATATGAGGAATCCATCACTTTTGCTGGAAACCCAGT
Source organism: Cyprinodon variegatus (assembly GCF_000732505.1). Taxonomy (NCBI): domain Eukaryota; kingdom Metazoa; phylum Chordata; class Actinopteri; order Cyprinodontiformes; family Cyprinodontidae; genus Cyprinodon; species Cyprinodon variegatus. The sequence goes on along the minus strand of NW_015153289.1, from coordinate 9,922 downwards.
AATAGAAACACAGACTGAAATAACCCACCAAACTCAAGACTTTTCTTCATTTTACCTTTTCATTCGTACGTACACAGATGCTATAATTAAAACAGTTAATCTGCAGATCACGTTTGGTACATTCCAACTGACAATCTGTTTCTGTATGGAATAAATACAGACGACCTCATTTTATGATTTCTGCACAGAAAGTAGATGATAAACCGTTTATTAGTTTGCTTTTCTTCCTGAAGAAATGGCAAAGAAACCTTTCAGTAAAGCCTTGGAATAAATTTTAACTGAGAACAAAACCCCAAGGAGCAAACAAATGCGACAATTTTCAAATTTTATCATATTAGACCCATAAATGTTGAAACTGCATGTCAAAGACATTTTTTTTTTTGTCTTTAACTAGACAATATGAAGCCCTTACCTGTCTAATAGAAGCAGGTGGTATTTTAAGTACCGGCAATGCTTGGAAATGTTTTAACATTCATTTCAAACAAATAGTGAATGTATATTTTAAAGTTGGACAAATCAGCTCAAAAAGTAATAAATATTCATCTTCAGTCTTTTCATTAAACTGAAACTATTTAATTCAGGCTTTATGTATACCTTAATTCTGCAGAAAAGCTGAGGTGTGGGTTGTAGCTGCAGTTCCCCGTTTCCAACAGTAGGAGTCACTAGTAATGTAAACACCAGAAGCAACCTAAACAGAAATTAAGGGGTTTTTCTGCCAGTAAAGCTGAAATCTACATCTTAAAAGGATTTTTTTCAACTTGTTCGGAAAACCGTTGAGGACGGCTAGCAGGTTCATCTCAGAATCCAACAGAAACGAAGGCCATTTTGATTCCTGGAGGGGGTCGATGTCCATTTAGAGGTATAGGAAATCTGGAAGCCCTTTAAGCTCGGCCGTCGTGGTTGAGCGTTGCTTTCTCCATGCGTCTGTACCAGTGCTTAACTTTGGTGTTTTCCATCATGTCATCAAACGCCTGAAGTCCCTCCATAACTCGGAGGACTCCAAACACCGCCTACAGGTGGATGAAAACCGAGCAGCTGGTTATCAAAGGTGAATCTAAGATGACGGTAAAACCAGCAGAGCTTTTCCTCACCAGGTCTGCCAGGTTAGGCTGATCTCCACCCATGAACTTCCTGTTTTTACCGATGGCTGCCACCCAGTCATTGACGGCCTTATAGAGATCCTGCCTGACGTCGTCCTGCAGGTTGTGTCTGTTGGGCCAACGATGGGAAAATAAGAAGAATTTCCATCTAAAATTCCTCAGAAACAAAAACTAAACACTAGTAGAAAACGTACCGACTCTTCAGTTTTTTTGAGATGATGAACATAGCAGCAGCACCTACGTATTTGGCAAAGAAACCTTCCACGGCACCAAACTTGCCCTCGCGTACGATGTAGTCGAAGGAGGCCAAGGCTTCGCCGGTGGTTCGGTAAACGTTTGGGGATATGAGGTGCACGAGCCAATCGTCGGCCCACTGTCTCCACTTCATCTCTTCTCTGAAAACAGCACATCGTTATAGAAATGGTTATGGAAGGAGTCGTTTGGTCGCCTTCGCTAACGACCGTCGTATTCGGTTTAGGTCAATCCTACCTAGATATAGGTAGGCTTACCTATAGGCTTACTGCACCAGTGACGTCACGGTGCGGTAAGCCTAGCGCCATTCTCCCTGCTTTACAAGCAAAATCAATGGGAGCTACTAGACACATCTGCAATCAACAACAATTACTGAAAATTTCGAGAGGACTTCACCATTGAAATCCACCAGAGCTATAGTTAAACTGACAAAGCCCACGTGCATGGCAGCTGGATGCTGCAATACATTGGGTAAAAGTGAAGAATAACTTCCATCTCTTCTCTGAAAACAGCCCATTGTTTTAGAATCGGTTATTGAAGGAATCGTTTTGTCGCCTTAGCTAAAGAGCGTAGTATTCGGTTTAGGTCAATCCTACCTAGATATTTATTTTCTTCAGTTAATTTAGTCAAGATTAGATCAACGCTCACTCTAGGGCGGAGGTCATCAACAGGGGGTCCATGGAGGTACTGCATGGGGGTCACAAAACTTTTGGTTGATTAGATGTTTTTAATATATTCCCCCCTGTAATTTTTTTCCAATAATTGAAATGTCTTTAAATCCACATTAACATGAATTCAACACACTGTAGTAAACAGAACAGAAATGGAGGCAGAAGATGTCTTTCAGTCATCAATGCACACATTCAGCGACACACAGGAGCTCTTTCAAGCTGGGCACCGTTTCATTCACAACATCTGTCCCATCAACCAGGAATCAGAAATACTCTAATAATCCCAGGGAGAAATTACTTTCGTTATATTAATCCATATGTAATTTGGGCTACGTTCACACTGCAGGCCTTGATGCTCAATTCCGATTTTTTTGTGAAGTCCGATTTTTTTTTACGTTGCTGTAGACATTTCCAAATATATGCGACTTGTATGTGATCTCCTCTGTTAACTGCAGTCATACAATGCAAGGGTCCTGCATGGGCAGTAGAGGACGCAATGACGTCACAGGCCAACATGCTCTATGTTTATGGAAGTAAACATGGATGGTAGTGCCGGCGCGCATCTAGCAGTCTTTTCTAACCATAAAAACACAATCTTTTCAAGATGGTAACACATAAATACTGCTCTTCGCATCATCATCGGCCATGGTTGTTGTTTTTCTTGCAGCTTCTGCGTAACAAGACGCAGAATAGTGACCTTTGTCGGGTATTAATGACGTTCAGGTCACAGGTCGCAATTGAAAAGATCAGATTCGCATCAGATTCAGGACCACATAGCCAAGCGGCCTGGGTCGGATTGGAAAAAATTGGATCTGTGTTGTTTAGACTGCCATGAAAAGATCAGATCCAGGTTGCATATGGGCAAAAAAAATCAGATTTGGGCTGCAGTGTAAACGTAGCCAGAGTGACTATAGGACCAGTTTGATATAACAATATATATAATTAGTGGGTCCCAGCTCCATCTCGCCATCAGTTTGGGGGTCCTTGGCCTGGAAAACGTTGAAGACCTCTGCTCTAGGGGAAAAAAGGGTTGACTCAGAAACTGAAGGTAAAATAAATAAAAAATTTCGTTTTTTTGTTGCTTTGCATTTATCGGCCAACACCTTCAACTTTCCGCCTAATAAAACAATAATTTATTCCTGGTGTGTCGCATTTCCAAAGTTGTGGTACTCACTTCTGCATCCCCTTGGTAGGATAAACTACGGCATTCTGGGCCTCGCTCAGCATGAGCCAGTACTTGTTGTTGTACTCCGTCACCTCCTTCCCCCGATCATTCACAGCCTTCATCTCCGGGTAGCAGCGAATTATATCAGACAAGCTTTTCTCCCTGGAATCACAAATATATTCAAGCCTCTACTGTGACAGATGTTCATTTAAAATACAGATTTAGTTATTTATTTTAACCTCAACAGTTGTTTTTTGTTGCCTTATATAAAAGCTCAACTTTCAAGGAACCTTTACCTCAAGATTCACTTTTATGGAGAAATAAATACAGAAGCTCCAGTGCATATAAGCAGGAAGAGCAAATATCTGTAAAACTAACCGAGTGAATGAGCTGTTTTTTATTTTTTTATTTAGAGGTTTAGACGATCTACTAAAATTAAGGCTGCAACTAACGATTATTTTGCAAATCGATTAATCACTCGATTATTTTTTCAGTTAATTGTTTATTAATCGGATAGCAAAAGGTTCCTTAAATAACCTTTTTTTATGAATTTAAAGCAGGTGAGACTCAAACTTTTCCACTTGAGGAATTCTTGATGGTGCATATTGACAGACAAAAACATTTCTTCATCTTAAATGCAAAATTTTAACATTTCTTTTACAATTTTGGTAAAATTTCTGCTCTACGTAAGTCACTCTGCCAACTAAAGACACGTTTTAGAGTCTATACTAATCTATTCTCGATTAGTGATGATTAATCCGATTGTTTCAGCCCTAGCTATAATAAATACTTGACGTGTTGGATGATTTTCTTAGAGCAAACAAGAAGAAATGTTTTCCACTCTCCAAACCTAATGTAATATTTTATTTTTTCACCTAATAAACAAACTTAAACATTCATGTGACTCCTGATAGTCAGTTTAACAATAATGATGAAAATCTTATTTGAAACATCAAATACTAGGCCTGAGTTTTGGAAGAGGGGCTGCGATATGATACGCATCACAATACAATATTATCATAATATTGCAATATTTTTCCCAGCTATCGCAAATAAATTTATAGATAAAAAAGCAAGTGCTGTATATGTTCATCCGAATAAATTGATCACTTAGTATTTTTGGTGTCCATGTTGTTTGGTGTTTGAGTCAGTCGACGTCTTTCACTGTGACCGCCTCAACTACAGATATGACGCTGCGCTTCACAGCTAAAGGGCCTCACAGCTCTATCTGCTGGAGTGGAGGGGCAGAGGTTGCCCATTTCCCCCCCTCATTGTTTTAGAAAATGTTTTTTTTTTTTTTCTAAATAGATACTAGGAACCGAATGATTGATATATCACAGGGTTCCTACAGCATAAGGCAAGTTAAATTCAAGACTTTTTAAGACTTTTTAATGCCACTTAAAATAAAAATTTAAGACCAAATTCACAA
>NW_015153289.1:0-2221 GCF_000732505.1 Cyprinodon variegatus | reverse complement strand
CAAAGACAACGCTGATTGGACGTTCGTTTGGTGGACGGATCCAGATTTTCTTTAACGGAGAGTCTCGAGACTGATCTGCCAGTGAAACCTTGAAAGCTCGCGAGATCAGGATGGTCTCACGAGGCAAGAAGAATCTGTCCTCTAATGTGAAAAATTCTTCTTCACCTCCTCCTATTAAAAAAACACAGCTTATGTTCCTGACTTTTAAACCAGCTTTACTTGTTATAGTATTTTATGTTGTGCTCTTTTCTGAAACTTTAAATTGATCTATTTTATTATTTATTCTGATAACTTCTTCTTTTACATTTTTTTTTGTGTTTAGCACTTTAATAATCATTTTTACAGTAAGATTAATTTAAAACTTCTATGTTAAGCATCAAGTTATCCAATAATATTTATCTTCCTCCTTGTGGGCTGTTTTTCCTTTTAATGGTCATGTTCAAAAAGTAAGAAGTGTTGCTGCAAGAAATACCAAATGGATATTTCAATAAAAAAAAAAAAACATCACATTTGTGAAACTTACTTGCTGAGCATTAAAGTCCTGAGGGAGCTGATGATGACAGATGAATCATTCAGTTGCTGCAGAAATAAAAAATATTTTTTTGCAAAGTTCATAAATTTTGTAGGAGGAGAGTGAAATGTCGTCATTAAAAATGCATTTAAAGTGTCCTGCGTTTATCTTCTGTGTGTTAATATATAATTGCAAATGTAGGTTATAGTGGCTGAGAAGATAAAACCCATGGAGGATGCTGAGGATGGTATTCCTGATTTTCAGGAATTATTTTGGTTAAAAATGTAAACCATGTAGGTTTTAGAGCTCAGAACATCTCACCAGCTCGCTGTCCACCATCAGGATGGGCACCTTCCTGTATGCAGACCACTTGATCTCCTGCCTCATCACAGGGTTCACCTCCACAATGTCGTACGGCAGCCCGTAGTAGTCCAGAAAGGCTCGCACTTTGCTGCAAAACGGGCAGGTCTTATACTGGTATAGAGTCATCTTCAGAGCACCTCCTGAAACCTGCAGAGGGTTAACCACAAATAAAGCTGCTGAAGCTCCCAAAAACAAAAAACAACTTTACAGACAAATCCTGCAGTCCTTCTGGACATATTTTACAATGAATCTCTCTGATTTATGCAAAAATAAAGGATGATAAGCAAATGAGAATCTGAATGAAACTCTGCCAGTGATGTTGTGGTTCAGTGACTGTCGACCTCTTTGGGATAATTTCCAAGGCTCAAAATAAACTAGTTATTCTTTCTGCATGACGTTAGTCCTCACATTTTGATTTTCGACGTTCCCATCCATGTGGGTGAGAAGAATCACTCAGCAGGAATGCCCCCATAGCAGAACCTTCCCTGTGCTGCAGAACAGCAGCAACCTGAATCAAAACGCTGACATTTGGACTCATTTCCAGGACTCGTTGTTCCACATTTCAATAATCTAATAAATTAAACTGTTTTTCTGTCCACTTTCTGAAAAACTGAACTTCTAACATAAACTTTTCTGGGAAGAAAACAGCAGGAAGGTCCTGGAAGGTTTGAATCTGATTCTCTTCATCCCACTGAGCTTTTTTTAGATTTCTGTTTACATGTTTATCTAACTAAAATGAAACTAAACATGTTGATTACAGGTTAATTACAAGTACGTACACTCGTTACTTAAGTAGAAGTACAGATACTGCAGTTTAAAAACACTCTGGTAAATGTATGTGCTCCAAAAACTACTTAAAGTATAAAAGTATAAAGTAACCTTAAAAAAAAAACAGCCAGATGCCACTATATGAATTGAAAGCTTAATTTTTTGACCATTTTGAAAAAGTCTTTGAGATAGGGCCAAGGATGAGGGAGGTCTTGTTGGTCTTCATCTCCCAATTCGCTCTCGCCTGTGTCTGACCTTTCGGGAATTTCAACACCTTTTTCTGAATCCCACATTGTAGCATGGCATAGACAATTCACATTTGCAGTTTGAAGAACACCTGTTTGCTTCTGATGATTTCCTTTAGCTAACCAATGAGTGTTTGTTTTCTATGACTCATCCAATCACACTAGTTTTCACTAGATGTGGATGGAGCCAATGATCTGCATTGGATGGCGCACATGATGTGAAATAAACATTTATAAACATTAAAACAAAGCCAAGAGTAACGAGTAACTTTTTAAAAATGTAAGGACTAGGGTTGTCACGATACTAAACTTTTCAACTCGATACCGATACTAG
>NW_015153288.1:8721-13336 GCF_000732505.1 Cyprinodon variegatus | reverse complement strand
GGATGCAGGGTAATTGCTTTTTGCACTGGGGTTATTCATGATTGGATCATCCACGTAAAGCAAGAGAGGCCACATTTGAAGCAAGGTTGGGTTGTTTTAGTGTTTTGCTCCTGAACTGATTGTTTCAGCAAGGCTCTGCACTCTGCACCAAATAGACTCAGTGATAAATATTCAGAGCTCTTTTAGCACATTGTGAAGGAATTAGCTGCTTTTTATTAAAACTTATTTCACATTACAGCCATCTTTCCCTACTCTATATATTTTCAGCAATGAAACCTGTCAATCATGTTACTTTCTTTGACCATTTAGAAAACAAACCTGAGGCCTTAGTGTCAGTCTAAATTGGATTTTTACAGTAAATTGTTCTAAGATTAATTTCTCATAGTCCTGTAATGCTTAAACGTATATTCTATTGATGCACTTTTATCTTAAAAACCTTTGAGGTATCTTCACACCAAATGCTAACATGGCTACTTCATGAAGACACCTGTTAGAGGTCCAATTGGGGTTTTCCTTGCTAATACAAATGTAATCCTTCATAACACAGACTTATGGCTGCTGTGTTCAAAAGTGAAAGAAAACTGAAGCAAAGTTAATTTTTCCAATCTTTGTTGTATATAAATAAAATGCAACTATCTAAAATTTAATAGGAATATTAACAGACAGGAAGTGAAAAGAAGCTAACAAAATAAATGGAAAGTTGTTAGTCCGCCCTCACAGGTACTCAAAAGAAACAATTCAACTTGAGCGGACTAACAAAAATAACCAAAAGGAAAAATCAAACTTTAAAGGACAGCAGGAAGCAGTGACAACCCTGTCAAAACAAAAATACAAAATTACTTAAAGCTCCTTAAAACACTTTATTCAAAAAAGTACAACAATATTAAAACACTGCCTACCTGCATCACTTAAAACAGTAAATGTAAAAGCTAAAAGCCTACCTGTGGCGTTGAACAACCACACGCCCAGGTAAAATTACTGCCGGAACACCAAAAATGCAGACCTGTATAAAAAAACACCAAATCACCACCAACTTATTGCAGAGGATCAACTCAAAACACAATTTTCCTCCCAGCATACCCAGCCAGCCAACAGCATGGATCCACCACATCCCTGGTCCCAGACACAGGAAGTAAACTCCTGGCTACTACCCTTCCTGGTCTTCCAAGTCTGATTTTACTTAGCAAGTCATGGTGCCGTATGCAAAGCAGAAATCCAGAGTCACCATCTGGGTGTGGGTCCACCACTTCTGCTTCCAAGAACGGTTAGTGCCATCACCTGCTGCAGGAGATGTGGATGAACGGCTGATTCTTTATGCAGAGCTTGTATTTGTCCAAGATTCATTCACAGAATCTTCTGTATCAAGTAAGGGGACAGATCACCCCCAGTCATGCCTTGAATGAAAAAAGCGTAATCTCCTCTGCTTAACCCCTACATCACAACCAGATTCAGTCCCCAGTAGGTTAAGGAGGTGCAAATTGATGGAAAAGTTCAGATTGTTAAACTCCTGCATCAACCATTCTGTTCACAGTTTTGCTTCACTCTGTGCACCTGATTCACATGGTGTCACTATCTTGGTACTGATGACTGACTTAATGGTTTATTCCATTCACCTGCCTTGCTCCACCCAGTTTCTAATCACTCTTCCTCTTATCCACCTGCTGCTGCCTCTAGTTAAGCTGCTTGCTCCAAATCAAGAGTGCCAGATTATTCAAGCCTTCGGTGAGAGTTTTCTAGCGTATATGTTGTTGTTCTGATTGCCTGATCCTGACCAGATTTGCCCTCGGACTTTTGAGCCGGACTGTTCCTGTTTTGGATTTGTTTGCCTGATCTGTCTTCGGACTCCTGTTGGTTTCTGTTTGTGTACTGTACCTGGATCTTTGTCAGTTCTTTGTTAAGGCTGATAAATGTGAATTTCATGTTGAAACTTTCATTCCTGGTTGTTGTGGTTTCCCCTGACCAGATTGCTGTGGACCCTACTAAGCTGGCCTGTACCTAAAGACAGAACACAATGGCAGAGGCTCCTACGGTTTGGCAATGTCTACAAGGTTGATCAGAAACTAGTGTCAGGTAGCTGTGCCCCTTCTTGCCATCAATTCGGCTAAGATTAAGTTCTGAAAGCTAATTGAGCCTTTCAGAGACTCAAAACTGCACCTGTTCTGGTTCCCCCCGATCCAGAAAGACAATTTGTTGTGGAGGAGGATGCCTCCAGTACTGCAGTCGGGGCCGTTCTAAATCAAGAAGCCAGGGATGGCAAAATTCACCCCTGTGCCTTTATCAATAAATGGACTTTCGAGTAAAGAGAGGAACTATGATGTCATGGATCTGGAACTGCTGGAGGTCAAGCTGGTTATGGAGGAATGGAGACCTTGGTTGGAGCGGTCCAAGATTCCTTTTTTGGTTTGGACCGATCCTGAAAATTCAAATACCTGAAGTCTGCTAAGAGACTTAATCACAGACGAGCGAGGTGAGCATTTTTGATTAGTGACTCACATTCCTAATGTTCCTCTGTTAGATTTATGTGGTCACTAACCTGTGTTTCCTCTAACAGAGTTCTCTGTGATAGACGTCCTAACCGCTGCTTCTGCAGACCCGCTTGGTTAAATATATGCCTTCTGAATTATCCCTGTTGTCTTGCCTGAATAATGGGTCCTCTGTTCTGATTCTTGACAATTTGTATTTATTCAATACATTGTGGTGTTCAAAAAGGGACCACTGAAATGAATCGGTCATTATTTAACTAACTTAACTTCATGAAAAAAGCCCTTCTTTGATGAGGTACCTGTTGCACGTTTATTACTTTATGGTTATCTGTTCTCGCATGCCGTTTAATTGCAGCTTTCCCTCGACTGCTAACGTCCACATTGCATTGACAAGGTGTGCAGAAGCCATTTACTGAGTCTTGACTACTTTTCCTCATAAATTAATGCTCTTTTGAGGTCTGGCGTTTTGTCATGATGCTAACTTTCTGTCAATGTATAATTTAGCAGCACTCTGATTGTTCTTTACTTTTTTAACCAACAACAAGCAGATATTTATCTGAAATGGCACCACTCTTAGCCAATCACCTGTTAGACTAGATAGTTTCTGCATTTCTTTACATTCTGATTGGATATTGTGCTGCAGCTCAACAAAAATGGAAATAAATCTGCTCTTCAAGCTTCGTGCCTCATAAAGGAGGAAAAATACACATCTGGCTGGATGCGGCGCCGGACGCCGGACAGTGCAATGAAAATCCAGATTGTCTGACCTAAAGCTGAACAACTGGTCACCCTAATGGTAACTCTGGCGTACTTGCTGACAGATCTTAAGGGACTTGATGGAGGTTCGTGGTTCCATTCAGGGTGTGCTCAGAAAGCGCAAAGTAAGTAAGCTAAACAGTAGGGTGGATAAGACAGGGAAATCCTGGAAAAAAGAAATGAATCTCTGGACATCTTACTCCAATCCTTTGATTAATTTTATCCTGGTTGACTGTGGAAGTCCAAATAAGTTAGGTAAACAGCCAGGAAGAGTGATGCAGTGAGGCAGAGCAGCCGATCATCCTGATCACTGAGAGCAGCAGCAGACCAACAGGCAGCTGAGACAGAACATCACATTGTACCGCACCGCGCTCTGACAGGAAAACATTGCTTCATCCAGGCATATATTTGTCTGACATTTTGCCCGGGGTCTTTTACAGATCCCGACAGCAGCCTCTCTGACTTTTCCTCAACCCCAGGGTCAGAATGATCAGACTGTCTCGCTGACATTTGGTTTGGTCAGAGCAGCTGATGACTGACCTTTCTAACAACAGCCCCCCCGCTGTTCAAACACTCTCCAGCCTTTGTTTAAGTTCACTTTTAAACGCAGTATTCCACAACACTGACAGCACTGAAAACTTTGATTAGCCCTTAAAACACATACGGATGAAAAATTGATTATCTCCTTTAAGCAGGAAAGCAGGGGAGGATTCAGTGTCGGTGAATTATTGATTAGGAAATCATTTTGACAGCGAGCTTTGGGAATCTACAGCCTCGTGTGTTTGCTGGTGAAATGCAGGAGTTGACCTTTTTATCGAGGCAAAGAAAGCATAAGTTACAGTTTGGCTCAGAAGTTTACGTTCATCTTTAAATATCACGATAATTTGGGGGTTTAAATGAAATGTTTTTACTGCTCCTAATCCGTGCTGGAATGATTAAACAACATGCATGTTTAATACGTCCAGAAACCAGGAAATATCAGGAAAAATCACACAGATTCATGCAAGTATAAACCACAGTAAGATCTGATGCAGCGTTTTAAAACAAGTTAATTTGATTCATGAAACAAACAGACATGAGCTATGAAAATAGTTTGATGGGGTGATAGGAAGTACGTTCTGCTTATCACAAATCTGAAAAACTTCATGTTTATTTTTGATCCTCTTGTTTGTTTGTTTTTTTCAGTCTTGGTATTTGTTATTATGGGACGCAGCTCTTATCATGAACTTAATGCTCTACTACCAACAACATGAAACCATGAGTTATGCATAACATTCCTGCACAGGCAGCAGGCCATGCTACAGACAGGAGCAAGTTTTTTCTTTGTTTTTTATATCAGTAAAAAAGTATTTCAATAGACAGAGAGCAAACATAAA
>NW_015153288.1:4850-7835 GCF_000732505.1 Cyprinodon variegatus | reverse complement strand
AGCACTCAGCAGTAGGCCACTGAGCCGGACCCAGATCCAGGAGAGAGGAGGAGCAGCATCCAGCAACAGCCAGAGCTGGCAGAGGGACCGAAGGATCCAGAAGGGTAAATCCTACCATCGTCAGAAAACACGTCCCACGGTCGACGACAGACGGAATCCAAGAAAACAATCCGGTAAACAGGACAGGCAAAACAGAGCAGAACAGGGCGGCCAAAACTCAGCAGTCCGGGGGCAGAAAAAGGTCCGAATCAGGCAGAACGAACACTACAGAGAATGCTAGACTTAGACTAACTAGAAGCTCAAATAGGCTGACACCAATGATTGGGAACAGGTGGTTTAAATAGAAGCAGGAACAGGTGAAACTGATTAGAACAGATGAGAGCAGGGAAAGCAGATAAGAGAAAAAAAGAGTTAAAACCAGCCATAGGTGCCAAGATCACTGTACTCTGTGCGTTTGAACAAAAGGATGAAGAAATTCAAATGACTAAACTCAATAACAGAATTTGTTTCAACATAAACACTTTCTCATTACTATAAATGTAGAGAAGTTAAGATGACCTTCTGTGAAACTAATTCAGTCACCCAGAGATGCACTCAATCACTTTACTCAGGAACTTGGCTTTGCAATGCAAAAAGGTTAGCATGTCCTGGCTAAAGCTGGCTATATTTCCTGCTGCAGGGAAAAGCCACTCAGATGGCTTTGAACTTCCACGGACGCACAAGTAGGACCTCGCTAGCCTAACCAACATTGGATGTTTGTGTTTCTTAGTCTTCCTCCTTTGCATTGCATTTTCTAGCCTTGTAATATTTTTTTTAAATATGGGTGGACTTCTTTTCTTACTTTGTTTTGAGGATCATCTCTTTTGATTGGCCTCAATGTCATCATCACAATTAAGTAGGGAAACCAGCAAGCTGGCAAAAGGTGCTGTTTCTGCAGGTTGACAGTAGAGACACATATTCAGCCAATGACATCAGTTCTTCTCCTCCTTTGTCATGCGTGTGCGTCCCAGTTGCATCAGTTCAGGGTCTGGTGTTTGGGCCAGACCAGGAACCACCATGGGTACAGGGGAGCAGGGTGAGGAGCTGGTCGAGGATTCGCTGATGTCAGATCTCTCCATTCGCTGCAACGTTCTGTGAGACGTAGATTTATCTGGGTGGCCAAGTCCTCCAGCTGCTTCAGAGTCTCAGGGTAGTCACAGGTAGAGTGTTCATCTTTTATCTTCTCATTTAGCCCAGTAATGAAAAACATCCACAAAGGCATCCTCTTTCAGGTACTCTCTGAAAACGACCAGTGGAAGTTGATAATATACTCCGCCACAGATCAATCACCCTGTATAGATGACAGAAGTCCCCTTGAAGTCTCTCTACTGGGAAGCACTGGGCAAGAGGTTCCTGAGAAAAAGCCCAGAAGCGGTGACACAGACTGGAATTGACACAATCTGCCACTCAAGTTCCCCTGTCCCCCCAGCTAATAGTGAGATGACATATGCTACTTTAGCCCTATCAGTAGGATACGCAGAAGGCAGAAGCTCAAAATGAATCTGATATTAGGTGAGAAAAGCCCGAAACTGATCAGGATCCCCCAAACAGTTAAGGGGGGTGAAAGACATGGCTCCTGACATATCCGTCTGACAGCAGGTAATGCAGGAGCAGTTGCTGTTGTAGGTGGAAGTATTAGGAGCGCATGCCTGACTCGAGGTGGAATATAGGGTTTACTATGCCAGAACGCCACTGTTTGCCTGGCGTTGGATCCATGTTGGGTCACATTATTCTCCCAAGCTATTTTAGGCGGACAAACAGATTTTTCAAAACATTTAAAAGAAACAGAAACAAAGAGAGCAGCATGGACGTCTAAGGCAGGAACCTCTGCAGGAGGAGACAGCAGGTCTGTGACCACATATTCCTGGAAGATGGATAATAGTGAACATGTGAGTCACTAACCTGGTGTTATAGTTCAGTTTGAGCCCAGGTGTGGGGTTCATTCCAGGCTGTCGGCTACCAACGCGACACAGCGGGTGCTGCACAGAGAGTCCCAGACGCTGATGTATCGGTGGTCAGAAGAGAGACTGGAGATCAGAACCGAGCAGACAAAGATAGGGACGATAATCCAGAGGATTAAGCCAAAGCCGATGTCAGTTACGTGCTGAGTTGTCAGAGCCAGGAGATATGAGATCCACAGAGGTGCCGAGGGAGAATCCAGATAGAGTCGGGTAACAGTTCCATATTTGGTAGACAGGCAGAAGGAGATCCGGCAGGAGTCAGAAGACAGGTCAGGCAAACAGATTAGATGGAGATTTAAACTTTAAAACTGTTATCGTTTTTGCAATTTAGATTTATTACATCTAAACGCAGCTCAGGCTAATCAAAATGAAATTAAAAGTAAAACAAGCCACCAAACATTTCACTGTCTGTAACTTGCTAACAAGGTAAGGACAGTATTAAATGAGCTACCTTAGAAACTAATAACGCATTTCTCCAATTTAAAACAAAACATACCTCACTTACCCTATAAATGAACTCTCTTCACTATCATCGAAGGCTCCAGCGGGTTTTCTTTTGAGGTGCTGAATCATAAGAATGGTGCTTCTGTGTCATGTTAGGTCATTATGCTCTAGAAAGCGTAAAGTTCTCCCGCACTCTAGACCAGAGGTCACGGATCAGCAGTCCAGCGTCCGGATCCGAACCCATCTGCTTGCTAATCCGGACCCAACCTGATTTAAAACATTTATAAATTAACGCATGTTGTCCGACGATAGCGTCTAAACTTCCCTTGCACCTCTTCTCCTGTTAATACGGTAAAGCCCTGGGGAGCGTCCGGCTCCAGGCTGCACGTGATCCAAATGAGCCAATGAGCTGTCAGTCTGGGTTGCTGCTGCTGCTACTTTTAGACACAGCAGGCAAACCTGTGGCAAGCCGGGCGATGGGAAAGAAGGAGAAGACCATGAGAAAAAGAGATCAGACAAAGTGTGGACTGCAGGAAGAAAT
>NW_015153288.1:0-1837 GCF_000732505.1 Cyprinodon variegatus | reverse complement strand
AGTCTCGCACATCCGCAGGTGTTTTGTTTACATTCGTCCGTAGCACTCCGCAGCTTTTTAAACGGTCAAAAATGTCTGGATTTAAAACATTTGGTGACTGTTTGATATCTAGTCTGTATCGTATTAGGCAACATATTATGTGAAATTATCGAAATTGTCGAGAAGAGCTGTTCTTGGCTGTTGCTGGGGAGCGCCGCCATGGCAACCAACCATGGCAACAATGGCAGATATGCTTCTTAAAGAGCGGTGAAACTAAATTGGATGAAACCATTATAAAATGATACAAAGCTGCAAATAACAAGAAACAAGAACATTTGTTTTAAATGAACAGCTAATGAAGAAATGCAAACGATCCCCACAGTTCATGAGGCTCCATGTCAATATGTCACCACCTACTGGTGAAGTGCAGAACTACAGTTAGTAGTTTTTGCAAATGTTTTTCTTTTTTCCCCCTTTTAAGTTCTTTTGAAATTGTTAATGGTTGGTGTGTATAATAAAATATTTTGTGAGTGTTTTTTAAGTGTAACATTTCTTAGAACAATCATTTAAGGTGCACCGTTTTCTGCCATTTTAGTGAAACAAACTCAAGCTGACACTAAAAGTGTTTGTGCAAATTGGGCAATGATGAGCAAAATGAAAAATAATAGATTTTCCACATTTTGTGGATTTAATCGGGTTGGAAGTTGTGTTCTACCAATCTTTTGGCTAAACTGACCTAATTTGGCAGCGTTTTTACCCAATCTATATTTTTACTAGGGCAAACCAATACAAATGAGTCTCATTAGGCAAAATAATTAAGTATTTTGAACCATCAACTTCTGGAGAGAGATTCTGTGTCTTACAGGTGACACCACTTAAGTGGACAACCTTAATATGGAGAAAATACTACTTAACACTAACATCAGGGTAGCGAGGCCTCTGACGTCATCAATTTTGGCCTCTCCTCTAAATGAATCAAACCTCAACACGCGCTTCAGGGAAACGCCCCACCATTACTCGACACGCGAAGCCTCATCTCATAACATCACTAGTATTTCACATTTTACCTCTTTAATACATGTCTTTCCCTTTTAGGAAACTTAAAAAAAATAATACAAAAATTGTGAAGTTAAATTTATTTACCTGTTTACAAAAAGGAAACATGTTGCAGCCTGCAAAAGAAGCCACGCCCCAAACTAACCTACTGCATTCAAAACAACCAAAATAAACCAAAATCAGATGCTGAGTTTAACTTTTATCTTTATCAAATATAAAACAAACAGCAGCCTATTGTTACTGGCAGTAGTGACCCTTTGCCTTATCTTTAAAAACGAGTTATTTTGGTATGTGGAGAACAACGAGTCGGGGCAGCACCGAGTCCATCCACAACGAAACTAATAATCTGGAATAAAAAGATTATTTTGATGGTATTTCTTTAATCCTAACAGGCCATAACGAGAAAATGAGCTCAAATGAAAAACAAACTAACGAGTCTATTTTTAAAATGTAATAAGTAGAATTAAAAAGCTTCCAGTAAAGTATATATAAGCAAGATTTCTACTAAAGTAACAGAGTAGGAGAACATGTACCTTTGTTACTCCTCTGGTTGTCAGACAGAAAATCCCAGAGACAGAAAGCTTTAACAGAATGATTTCTGATCAGCAGTCATTGAACATCTGATGATGGAAAATACAGAAACAGGAAACACTTTGAATATCAGAGGAACCTCCAAATCCACAGGAGGCTGTTGGCGATGAAGAGACACCAGGCTGGGAATGTAGTCTGATAACGTCAGTAGGATTATAGGTGCTGTCTGTCTGAGAGCCGATCTGAGAAGATGCTCAATAGTATCATCAGT
>NW_015153287.1:12042-13360 GCF_000732505.1 Cyprinodon variegatus | reverse complement strand
ATGATCTTCATGGAAACCTTGGAGGATTCTTTTTTTTTAGAAGACTTGGAAAAGTGACTTTATCCAGTTCAGCTCAAATTAGATTAAATGACCTAAACAAACAATCAATTTATATCTTTACAAACAAGGTTTAAATGGAAAGATATCAGGCTGAGAAGGAATGAAGTCTAAATCGGTTAGATTTAGTCAAGCATTAAGGCTGGTATTAAACTGAAAATAATATCAAAAGAGAAAAAATAAATATAAATCAGTTATTTCAACAGGTTCTAAATCAGCAAAAAAAAAAAAATTATAATAATAAAATAAGTGAACTTAAACTTATTAAGAGCCATGTATGTAAATCATCTATAAGACCCAATTTGCTAAATAAGTGTCCCATTAATGTCAGTTTAACATAATGATGAGACTGTTCAAGTAATGAAAAAGAATGAACTGAAAGTCCCTGGATTCACAATACGTATTAGATTTGATCTAGAAGCTCAGCTCTAAATCAGCTCAGAAACATTCTCTTTATTGATTATTAGTCAGGTGCTTATTTGCTGTATATTCCTGTAGTTTGATCTCCTAGAATATTCTTTCATTTATTTTTTAGCAGAAGATTAAGTTCAGCTCATGTAAAAGATGTTTTTTTCTTTTCTTTTTTCTCTCAAACCCTTTTATTATTATATATTTTATTGCTTGTTCTATGTAGTTTACCATTAAGGAGAACTGTATGAGTCATGTTTGTTGGAGCAAAGAATAAATATTAAGCTTGAAGTTGGTTTTCTTCACACATCAGATTTCTTGTTTAACTCTGGAATATAGTTAATTTATTCCTTTTTTTTTCCAATGACATATTTCCTATCCCCTAAAAAAGTCTCCTCAGTATTTAATCTGCAAACTAATGCATTTTCTGGGTTAGATATTTAACACAGCACAAAAAGTAACTTGACTATCGGCTCTACCTGCTGATAAATGTATGAATCTAACTCTAGTTCATGTTAGGAATCCAGTCTGTGTGGTTTGTGTTTGTCTTTCTTCCACCACCAGGGGGCGCCTGGTTCTGGTTGACCTCCTCACACCGCTGCAGAGGGTTACCTCATTAATGGAGCACTCTTAAGCTGCTGACTGCCACTACCTCGACGGCAGAGTGTTTGCCAGTTTTGGGTACTCTAGCCATGCTAAGTTTTGCTGAGTCTGAGTTTTTGTCAACCTGAGTTTTAATCTTGCTGTTTTTGTCTTTGGCTCTCGGCAGGAAGTCATCCTGCAAACTGGATGTTTCGGAGCCTTCTCTCCCCTGGAAGAATCTTCTGAGAACCAAACTGAGCTGAGGATTCAA
>NW_015153287.1:8150-9394 GCF_000732505.1 Cyprinodon variegatus | reverse complement strand
TTTTAGAGGGAGGGACTCTGTCCTCTCTGTCCTCAACCTGATCCATGCTGCTCACTTCACATCAGCTCACACACCTGGAGCTGCAGCCAAGAACACACAGCATGAAGATACATTTACATTCACTGATTCACACACTTAGGATACAATAGCTGCTTCCCTCTTTTACAGAAATAAATGTGATACTAACTATATCTAAGGTAAAAAAAACCAGAAAGAACAGATTCTTGAATGTTTTAAGTCAAAATATTACAACTCTGAAAATAGAGAGTTGCAATACTTCAACTCTGCATAATGTGAAGATTTCATACCTCTGAAAATCTGAACCTCTGGACCTGCTGTGTTTCTAAACCATCAAACTAATTGATTAAATGTTCAAATAAAACTTCACACAATTAAATGCCAGGAAAAATAACATTTTATATAATGGGGTCATCTTATTTGAAAGGGTTCCACAGTAAGTGGATACATTGCTGTTAAATTGACATTAAAGGAGAAAATGAAAGTTCGATTTAAAGCTGTTTGTTTAGTGAAGAACAAACATCAGCTGCTCCTCATGTCGACCGTTTCAGACAACAATCTAATAATCCTGAAGATTTTCCTTCCTATTTAGTAAAACTAAAACTCTACACTGGAATAAAAGCAGAACCTTTTCTAAAAACCACAGAGAGCAGAAACAGACTGTTAAAGGATTAAACTTCAGCTTTTAATATAAAACAAAGTAATCTTATGGTGTCTTTAGGCGAAGCAGAGGACAGACGAAGGTCTGACGAAAACAGGCTCTGAGATGGAGGCATGTAAATGAGAACCAGTAGAACCAGTTTATCTGCAGCTAGAACTTCACCTGAGATGGATGCTGGGCAGGTAGGAGGAGTTAAAGGGAGGGACAGTAACCATGACAACAGACCAGGACTTTTCACTTTGAACTCACAGGGCATACATAGGTGTACATTTTTGAAAGACTGGTGGGGACAGTCCCCACCAATAACTTGCATCCTTGTTCATCTTCTACTTCACATTTTATTTTGAACTAAGAGTTACAAGACAGGTTGGTTTAAAAAAAAAGAGATGCCATGGAAAAAGCCTTTAGACAACTGAGCTTAAACAGAATAAACAGCAGCAGAGTGTTTATGCTGTGCAGGTTAGTATTAAAAAGCATTAATTCTGACTGAACTTTGTGATTAAATGTTTTGTTCCTCTTCACTAGTTTAAAAAAACTATTCCTCTCAGCTCCTCAGAGGATAATC
>NW_015153287.1:3478-6731 GCF_000732505.1 Cyprinodon variegatus | reverse complement strand
AGAAGGGTTGGACTTCCTGCTTTAGCGATTCCCTCAAACACAGACTGGAACCTCTGCTTCAGACTGGATTTAAGTTTACGATGACAAACTGAAGCCAAAAGCTCTGAAAGGTTAAAGAATATCATTAGTATCATAATGATTCCTTTCAATAGATTATTCTTTCTTTCTGCACTTCTGACTGAAATAAAGTCATCATTTCTCCATCATTAAATCTCTGTAGAAATCTTCTTACTGCTCTGCAGATGTTCAACCAGCTCCTCCTGTTTCATCCTGCTTAGGAAATTCAGTGTGATCTTGACCAAAGCCTTTCTGCTGCCCCTCATATGCTCCTCATCCTTCCATTGACTCTCTAAGCCTTCTGGTTCATCTGGACTCAGAACCTTCTGGATCTTTTTCAGCTCCTTCTTCACAAAACTAACAATGTTTTCCTCCAGCAGCTAAATAGAAGAATACATGAAGGACACATCAGACTGAGATAATGTAGCCAAACATCAGATCCATGTTGGACAGACTGACAGTCCCATGGAGAAGTAGTTGTAGTTCATATACAGACCATAAATATGGAGTCCAGCTGGGTTTGATGCTGCTGGGTAGATGGAGCACTGGGAACCTGTGAGTTCTGCTGGTCCACTCTGTGGAGGAACCAGGAAGCATTAACTCACATTCTCTAGAACAACAAAGACCAAGGTCCTTGTGGTGTCCTGATCCAAAAGCTATAAATGGGGACACCCATCACCACAGAGGAAGCTCCTACATGATCAGAGTTTGGATTTCTGATGCTCAGACTGATGTTAAAAATAAATGAAATTAATGGAAATTAATTCAGAATGATAAGTTTAAGATTCCATAAAATACTATAGCGAGAGCCTATGTTAGAAAAAAAAATGGGCAAGTTAATCCAAGGTCCAGAGGATGGTTGGAGATTTTTACATCCTTAGTTTAATCAGTTTAGAGAACATTACCATTTATAAAGTGTGGCAGTGATCAGAATGTAAGGTGGCTTTAACAAAGCATTTCTTTGCTTTAAATGAAAAACATCTTTCATTTCTATATTGATTTTCCATATCGAATAATGTAAATAAAAACGGGTCATAAGAAAGTAAAAATTAGTTATTTCCTCAAGTGAGTTGGTTTGTTTTGCTCTTTACCACCAACACAAGCTTGTCTTAAACATTTAAGTTTTCCTATTTATTTACAGTATCACTCTTGACCCCGAGATTTAAATATGATCAGATAAAAGGATTAAACTGNGTTCAACCAGCTGCTCCTAATTCATCGTGTTTAGGAAATTCAGTGTGATCTTGACCAAAGCCCTTCTGCTGCTCCTCAAATGCTCCTCATCCTTCCACTGATTCTCTAAGCCTTCTGGTTCATCTGGACTCAGAACCTTCTGGATCTTTTTCAGCTCCTTCTTCACAAAACTAACAATGTTTTCCTCCAGCAGCTGAACAGAACAATACATGAAGGACACATCAGACTGAGATCATGGACCCAAACATCAGCTTTATGTTGGACAGACTGACAGTCCCATGGAGAAGTAGTTGTAGTTCATGTACAGACCATAAATATGGAGTCCAGCTGGGTTTGATGCTGCTGGGTAGATGGACCACTGGGAACCTCTGAGTTCTGCTGGTCCACTCTGTGGAGGAACCAGGAAGCATTAACTCACATTTTGTAGAACAAACAGACAAAGACTAAGGTCCTTGTGGTGTCCTGATCCAAAAGCTATAAATGGGGACACCGGTCACCAGAGTGGAAGCTCCTACCTGATCAGAGTTTGGATTTCTGATGCTCAGACTGATGTTAAAAATAAGTTAAATTAATGGAAATTAATTCAGAATGATAAGTTTAACATTCCATAGAATCCATAAAATACTATAGCAGCAGCCTATGTTAGAAAAAAAAAATAGGCAAGTTAATTCAAAGTCCAAAGGAAGGTTGGAGATTTTTACATCCTTAGATAAATCAGTTTAGAGAACATCACCATTTATAAAGTGCAGCAGTGATCAGAATGTCAGGTGGCTTTAACAAGGCATTTCTTTGCTTCAAATTAAAAAATCTTTAATTTCTATATCGATTTTATGGAATAAAGTAAATAAAAACCGGTCATAAGAGAGTAAAATTTAGTTATTTCCTCCAGTGACTTGATTTGTTTTGCTCTTTACCACCAACAAAAGCTTGCCTTAAATTTTTAAGTTTAAGGCAAGTATTTAAGTATTTATCTACAGTATCACTCTTGAACCCGAGAGTTAAACATGATCAGATCAAAGGATTAAACTGGTCATTTATCTTGGTTTGCCTCCTTTAGTTATTTGATTTAAAAGTAATCTGATTCAACATATGAATTAAAACTGAGGGAGAAAAACACCAGAAGCACAAATTCAGAAACAAAACAATCGTCTAGAATCTGAACTGAGTACAACTTATTCTGTCAGTGATAGTTTTTGTAAAATGTTTAACCTAAATTCTGGCGTCAGCTGAAATCAGTCTGACCACTGCTGGACCAACAGGTGAACTACAGACCTTTAGAAAACTTCCAACAATATTTACCCTAAACTCAATGAAGACTGAATAATTGAAAAAACATCCAGAAAAAAACACTTTCATTAAAAGGAATAAAAATACGGAATCAAAACATTTCAAACGGAATCAGTTCAGTTACAAAGAGTTAAAACATTTATACAGAGCTCACCTCTTTGCAGCTGAAGGTCGGACTGATTTAAAATCGATAGGGTGACCCATTGACCAGTCACTCTGTAAGGAAACACAGCTGGGTTCTGGTTCTGGTTTGAGGTTCTGTTGGATCCTGAAGGAGAAACCCTGAATTCAATCTTAGTCTAATAATGTATTTAAAGTTAAACAGTCAAGCCCAGAACTCTAAAGTGTCCCACGGTGGCTCTAGTTTGAAGTGGATCCAAATATTCCTGGTTTCACTGTAAACCGTATATTAATGATGGATTAATAATTAGCTCTGATGATTATTAATAAGGGATGATGTTTGGGGTTTGTTACCAGGAACGGAACAATAATCAGAAAGTCTGGATGTAGAACAGTGTTTGATGTGTTCTGATCTTCTATCCTGACAAACTTTCTTCCTTTGGATCAGAGTCAGAACTGCTGATGCAGCTTTATTCTCAGCGGCTAATTTCTGAGCTTTTGTTCAGCTTTTTATGGTAATATAGGCATGGTGGTGCATTCAATGACCTTTCATTAATGAAGTCATTTACACTTAATTTCTTATGAAAGATTTCTC
>NW_015153287.1:0-1679 GCF_000732505.1 Cyprinodon variegatus | reverse complement strand
GATTTATTTCATGCGGAACAACCTGCAGCCAGTTAACACTCACAGCCTGCTGCTCTACAGTCTCATTGGATCAAACTCGTGTCTCATCAGGAGACTAAGTCTCGAGACTTAAAGGAATAGAGATGGACTCACTCAGTTTCTTCCCATGAACTTCTTCATAATGTAACTCTTCTGTCTGGACCAGGTCTGTGTAGAAGAAGAGAAACTCCTGGACTTTTTCTCCGCTGTTGTTCCTCTGAGTCTGAAAGCTTCTGTTACTCTGAAAACAGACTTAATGTTCCAGCTCACAGGGCAAAGATCAGCTGCTATAACTTTATATGACTTCAACTTTTTCAATAATTAACCTGTAGCAGCTTCCTGATGCTAATCGGACCATCAAAGAAATTTCTAAACTCTCTGGTCTCTGATGGTATAAACACCCAGAACTCTTTCTATTTTACAGTCTGCAAGATCCAAACGGAACCTGAAGAAGCAACTGATCCAATAAAACTAGAGTCATTAGAGTTAAACATGAAACTAAATGGATGTTTTAGATCATAAATGTTGGTGTAGTTCTGTCCAGCTTCCTGGCTCCTTTGGTCTTTGTAATCTTTTCCAGAAATATAGATATCAGTGACCTTGTTTCTCATCCCTTCTTGAGATCCAGGCCTGATGTGTTGCTGTTGAAGATTTTTATCCTATTTTATGTTGTCAGATGGGTTCTACACATTTTCCTTTTGATTCTGCAGATGAGCAGGTAATCAGGCCCAGATGTGGTTGTTGTGTATAGCTTTATTAATGTAATGAATAAAATCATCCTGTGAAAGCATCCTTTTTGTTTATCAGATATTCTTTGATAGTCTTTTCCCAATATGACTTTATACTTCTTGCAGTAATTATTATAGTACCTTTAAAGGAATCCTAAATCCAGTCAGCACAACATTTTTGAGAGACTTTAGTCCATCCCAAATATGCAAACAACTTTGTTATAAAAATGATGTCCATTTATAGAAGCACATTTAAAGACTGCACCTCATTATACTAAAGAAATGTGGAAATCAGCTCCTCGATTCTTACTGTGATTGGATGTATTGATTATCTAAGATATCTTAGCATTGCCAGAGTGGTTGTCATGGAGACCTCTTTTGGTGGCTGTTAGATACCAACAGAAGCTCCTGTTAAACAGACAGGAAGTAAGAACCTGGAACATAGACAGATGGTTCCTTAGTGTGACTCTGAGATTTTTTTTTGTGTTAAATAAATAAAATAGAGTAGCCAATGACTAACAATATAAAATAAAAACTGTAGTTTAACTGTTATATTAGGTTATATTAACCTATATTGGAAAAAATATAAACCTTATGAAAAAGTTTATTTTCTTATAGTACCAGCAGTAATTTTAAACTCCTTCCAGCCCTGCTCTTCTCGTCATCATAGAGTGATAGAAATTTCCATGTTTTTTTTTGCCAGGCAGTTTTTGTCGCAGTGACATTTATGTGCTAGAAGATATATCTAGATATTTATATCTATGAAGCTTCACCAGTAGAAGTTGTTGTTTGTCCACAATGTGTAATTACAAATACATGATACTTTGTTTATATCAGTATTTCAATATCTTCCATGTTTGCTAGATGAATTGTTAGATGGATTTCTTTGTGATGTTTTATTTTATTTTTTTTGGGGGGGGGTGTCTCTCCTTT
>NW_015153286.1:11473-13381 GCF_000732505.1 Cyprinodon variegatus | reverse complement strand
TTCTAATTGCATTAAAGTCCTGAGTGGGAACCTTTACATTCCCCGTTTCTTTGACGCCTGCAAATCTGACACACAGGCAGCATCCCAAGCGTCAGTCCACTGGGGCTATTCAGATTTAGAAACTATTTAATATCAACTCATCTTGAAGCAGCGCAGACATGTCAGCGCCACCGCCACTAGTCCACATAGGACCAATAAACTAGATTTATAGCTAATGTGGCTAACATATAGAAAGTACCCTTCTTCCTGGCATAAGAGGGAAAAAAATGCAGTATTTATGTTTTACGCACAATCAGTGTTAGATTTTTAATATGAAATGTTCAGCTCTAAAAGGCAATTCTTTATGCATAGCTCTCCTGTCAGTTTTGAAAATGGAACAGAAAATGTTAAACTCTTAAAGACAATATTGTGGGTCTTGTTGCTATACTTTTTTTTTTTTACCATATTCAATGGAAGAAACTGTGCTATAGAGGTAGTGTTTCATAGAGGTGATATAACATATCAGGCGTTATTTAAAAACAGCTAAATGGTTATAACTTTCAACCAATCTAATGGTTGAATAACCCAAACAATGGATCGACAAACAATGAATATCTGTCCTTATACATTTATTGCTTTATTATACAGTATAGTACGAACAATATAAACAACCTTTTCAGCTAAATTATTAAAATTATTCAAAAATTCCAGAGTTCCATCTCTACTTCCAGTGAGAAAAAACACATTGTTAGATTGTTGTAATTACTTTAAAATTACTAAGAGTATAAATGATTTTAGGCTTAAATAAAAAAGTGATTCATGAAAAATCTGCACTACTTCCATCCTTCTTACCAATTGGATGCTCTTATAGGTAACTTATAGGTTTATAAATCAGTATTTTTCTCTGAAAAGTAGCTTTTTTTTTAACCTTAATATCTGTGGAAAAAATAACTATATATCTGAATACATACCAAAACATCACAAAATTGCTACCTTTCCCTCCCTGCAGGGAGTGCTACCATAAATCATCTCCTACTTACTGTGCAGTGGTTTCACATTCAGAGTCAAAGGCTATAAAATTCTAGGATTCACTGAGTTCTTTGAAAGATCAAAAGGATAAAAAGTATTAACAGCCCAGTATTAACATAGCTTATAACATAAAGGCGTATTAAATCTCACAGATGTTGGCCTGCATCAACAGGTTCATGTGGCAAACCTAAAAACTCAGCCTTCCTTTGGGCCAGGGCACGATTTGTCATCTTCGGTTGCACATCCTGTAAACAACCCTGATTACCAGTCAACACGTGCAAGTTGGCCCCAGACTAGATTCGTCTAAAGTAGACCTGGGCGCACAAGGAGCTTCCTGTGTACGACTCATCTGGGTTGAGTAAATACAATCTATATAACCCAGAGATTGTCTTTTAGTTCATTTTCTATCATTAAGAGCCGCATAATATATATAAGATTGACATATTTGTAATATTGTAATGCATGATGTGCGAAGCTCTCACCAGAAAAAAGGATAAACGGCAAGAAAATCTTCCGTCCTTTAGGTGTTTAACAGGAAAATAATTGTATAAATATAATAATTGTATAAAAATAATAAAAATGCTAGATAGACTTTAAAAGTTTCCCTTTTATTGATTCTAGGGTTATTATGGTTATTTTTTTTTACTACTTATCAAATCTAACAGAACCAATCAGCCTAAAAACTTAGTTTAACTACCTTAACTGACTTCTTTTTGGTGGGGCAGTAGATCTGGGTTCACACCTTTATTTCTAATTTGTGAAGCAGGATGTGAAATGTACGGAATAGGATTAGGGCCACTGAAAAAAAAAAAAAGTTAACTGATTTTTAAATATTTTTTCAGTTTAGTATGGGAAAAAAGTCAAAATTCTGACTTTTTTCTCAGAATTCCGACTTTTTTC
>NW_015153286.1:5179-7976 GCF_000732505.1 Cyprinodon variegatus | reverse complement strand
AAAATAGAAAAGAAACAAATGGATTGGTAAAAAAAAAAAAAAAAAGAAGGAAGAAATCCCAGTTAAAGAATTGCCAGTTTATGGCACAAAGCATTGCCTTTATTAACAGTATTTTTGCCGTTTAAAATTCTGAAGATGAGAAAATATCTGAACATTTTTTTTGCTTTTATGCAGTGAACTTGAACTATTTTTGTATCCAGATGCATTTTTTCAGCTCTTTCGTCGTTACTATGACTCAACGCAGCCTTTCCACCTCAGGTAAATTTAAATCTGGTTTTAGAATCCCCCCTTTTTTTTCGGCAGAAACTGTGCGTGGAAAAGCAGTGACGATAAGCGTAAACAGCTGACTGACACGTTTCCTCATCCTTTCTTCACAACATCCCTTTGCCTCCGGCTGTTTGCAATAGGCGGGGCTCATTTCCATAGCAACCCACACCTTTTTTCAGGTTATCTTGTCTGGTCCTGTCAAAGCTGAGGATTTGACAGCCAATGAGCCAAGCTGGGATAGAAGGAAAGGAAAGGTGTGGAGGGGGGGGGGTGGTAAATGAGCTCAACTACGTGTGAGTCTTGATCCGGAAAGCAAGCTCCGACCTGCCTTTAATGACAGGCAAAAAAGAAAAAGTCTGTGTCAATTCCTGCTGCAGTAGGAACCAAAATCATCCTTTTTTGGTACCTAATGTAAATAATCTCAGGTTATCTAAAGGAAACTGCAGGGTCATAGTACGCCTTAAAACTTGGTACTGTTGGGAGCTCATATGTAGTATGAGGAGACTCCAGGCAGGCAGGCCCGTCTGGGAATAAAAGAGTTTAAATAGAGCGCAGGCAGGGCTGGCCTGTGAGTCTGTGTCCCTGTGTGCCGCTGCCAAGGCGCCGGCATTTCAAAGGGAGTTTTTGGAAAACATTAAAAAACTAAAAGAGGAATATGAAAGTTTTTCTTATTTCATTTCCTGGGTTAAAAAAAAAAAAGCCATGTGTCTAAATCTGTTCAGGTGAGTGGAGTGAGTGAAAGTCGAGCGATATTTATGTTCCTCGCTCAAGTGCAGCCAAAGAGGGCTGAGGGAGTTCATGAAAAAGCGAAAACTGCAGAGTTCTGGAGGTCAGGGTTGCTGCGACATCGCCCCCTGTTGTTCTAAACTTGATACCATCACATGAAAGCTGAACTTTTACACCGCTGCTCAACAGAAATGATTCAGCAACCAATGAAACAAGCTTCTACTAATCTGACTCAACTTTTCCTGTCACTTATCAAAGTAACTGAAGACACCCAAAAAATGTTACAAAGTTGTGACATAATGTAATATCCCTTAGATATTCCCCACTGTGGGGCCAGAAGGATGAGTGAAGGTAGAAATGTATGGAGTAAATGTTGATGTATTATTGTTGAGAGCAAATTATAGGTTTTGGAGAAGGAAATTTGAAATAAATGCAACCCTGAAACTTTAAAGAAATGCTTTAATGAAATATGGTTTTTCCTCAGATTTTGTTTTAATTTCCCCTCCATAATTTAGATCTTTTTTAAACAGATTATACAGTTTATTTTATGATATAACATGTGTTTATATCCTCAACAGATGACTCCGAACCTATTCAAGCACTGAACTGATGCTTAGAACAAATCAATGTGTGGATGTGGAAATGTTCCTCAGCAAAAACAAAACTCAAGTTATTATCTTTTTACCTAAAGAGTTACGATCAGCAGTCAGCATGCAGCCTCGGCTACGACACTTTAAATAGGCCAAGAATCTGGGTGTGGTAATGGACTTAGACCTGAACCTTCAGAGACACCTGAAAACGACTGGAAAGTCGTTTTCAGGTGTCAGCTACATGTTGCAGTATCTATAACAACCCAAACACAGGATTTCAGAATTACACATCCCCAGTTATTAATTTCATACACTCGCAAAAGTAACGCAATAGTTACTTTTACTAGTAACTAGTTACTTTTATTGTGGAGTAACTCAGTTACTTTTTGGGAGAAGTAACCAGTAACTATAACTAATTACTTTTTCAAAGTAACGTGCCCAACACTGCCCATAATGCATTGCGAGGAGAGTTCTCCTCACAAATCATTATAGGATTTGCTGATAGCGGCCCGCTGCTGCTACTCGATAGTGGCGACTAATAAAGATGGCGCAGTCCCCAATCAGTGGAGGAGGAGTTATGTGACAAACGGAGCAAGAAGTGGTGATAATTTGTCCAAACGGTCTATATAGTGATTGAGGGATTTAGGGCGGAGGTTCGTAACCTGACTCCGCCAGATGGATTTGCTCCGCATATCCATCTGGAAACCTTCCGTAGAAGTCATTTTGGGAAGGGGCGAAAATACTGGTTAGCCGATTGGCCTATGTTGGTGATAGACGGGCCAAATAAACCAATCAGATCAACAAAGCATATGACATACTGACAGACCGACGACGAAAACACAACCACAAGCCGAAACCAGTCGGGAGAAGAGCAGTGTTTTGCTCTTCTTTCAGTAAAGAAATACTCTGTAATTCCGATAAAACTTGCTCCGATAGCCACGCTAACGCTAGTTTTAAAACCTGCAGTATTTGTTTAACCTGACTCTGCCAGATGGATTTGCTCCGCATATCCATCTGGAAACCTTCAGTTGAAGTAATTTTGGGAATGGGCGAAAATACTGGTTAGCTGATTGGCCTATGTTGGTGATTGACGGGCCAAATAAACCAATCAGATCAACGAAGCATATGACGTACTAACGCTAGCTTTATCGGCTGAAGCCGCCATGTTCTTTAGACTGAACTGTCGCGCTTCTCGTTGCGTCACACCTCAACCC
>NW_015153286.1:0-1413 GCF_000732505.1 Cyprinodon variegatus | reverse complement strand
TAAAGTCAGCTTTTACAGGATGGTGTATATATTCAGTTTATTCTTTAGAAATGATTTTTAGTTTGAATATCTGCAGATTTAAAGTTTTTGAACTGATCTTTTTTGGTGTAGATGGGATTTCCACTAAATATATATATATATATATATATATATATATATATATATATATATATATATATATGTAACATCTTTTAACATTGTTAAATTGTATTTTAATCCACAAACCCATTGCTTCTAATACAACCGCTGGATGTGCTCTCTTCATCCTCTGACATGGGAGCTGTTATGAGTGCCACCATTTTTGTTTGTGCAATTCCGCCTTGATAGCTGTCGTATCGTGGACCCCCGAACCGAGGAACTGAGGGATGTGTAAATGGTCGAAAAAAACAGGCTTGGCATGATTAACTGATCCAAGCTCTGTCCGAACTCGGCAGGGATCGGTTTCAGAGGGGTAGCATAAATGGGGCAATAGATTAACAAATCCTCTGTGTCAAGTCAGTTTATAATCAGAGACAATTTCAAAAGCATCTTATCTGAGCTAAGTAGACAAAGAACTGTTGGTAAGTGGTCAAAAGTACATTTTAAACAACATTTTTGAGTCTGGAGGAAGCTAAGAGAGGAAAGGCACAGAATCCTCTTTGATTGAAGTCCAGTGAGAAGATTCCAGAAAAAGTGGAGATTTATTTGCTGCTGTTGGTCAACTTCGCTAGCCTCGTGAGACCATCCTGATCTCGCGAGCGTTCAAGAGTTCACTCGCTAATCAGACTGGAGACTCTCCGTTAAAGAAAATTTGGAGCTGTTCACCAAACGAACGTCCAATCAGCGTTGGCTTTGAGGCGGGTTGAGGTGTGACGCAACGAGAAGCGCGACAGTTCAGTCTAAAGTACATGGCGGCTTCAGCCGATGAAACTAGTGTTAGCATGGCTATCGAGAAAGTTTTATCGGAATTACACTGTATTTCTTCACTGAAAGAAGAGCAAAACACTGCTCTGGAGGCTTTTCTCATAGGAAAAGATGTTTTTGCTCTTCTCCCGCCTGGCTTGTGGTTATGTTTTCGTCGTCGCTCTGTTAGTACGTCATATGCTTCGTTGATCTGATTGGTTTATGCTAACAAGCTCTAGGAGAACCAAATTATATTTTCCAGCAGGACTTGGCATTTGCCCACACTGCCAAAGGTACCAAAATCTGATTCAATGGTCAAAGAAGACAGACTTTATATTGAAAAGAAGCACTCTGACATGCACAGAGTTCCTTTATTTATCCTAAAACAACAGCAAAATAGGCATTGTACTTCTGCATGCAGAAGAAAACCCCAACAAATACGGCGGAAGTGTTATGGTTCTAGGTTTTCTATCTCCAAGAATAGACCCGTGCCAGGTTTGGAGGGAGGTTGAGGCAGTAGTGGTTTGGAGA
>NW_015153285.1:10774-13382 GCF_000732505.1 Cyprinodon variegatus | reverse complement strand
GACGACCCGGTGAGTAGCATATTTTAAAAAAAGAACGTTTAAGGTTGTTTTAAGGACATTATCGGACATGCACAATGGAAGCCATTCTGAAGCAGCCAGGGGGGGATTCTGCATGAGCCAAAAAGCAGAGACAGGACCAATTGTCAAAATTTTGGTGTCGATCATTCGATTTCATCCTTACATCATTACAACCAACAACCAACATAGGAGTAACCATGTGGCACTCGCCTGCACAGTACTTGTACTGTCACATATGTTATACAAACATATTCTGTCAGTTATCTTTAACATAGGTATTGATAATCATTAATAATCAACATTGTCCTTTATATCCAGTATGGTGTTGTGGTTGTGATTAATAATAGTTCGGGCCTCCATGGGGGTAAGGAGCCATGCACTTTTGATTAGTGGTCAGCTGCAGCAGCTGCCCTTGCAGGGTGATTATGGTCTGCCGTGCCTCTTGAAGTTGACGTGTCAGCTCTGCATTTTCTCGGGTCAAACGCTGATTCCCTGCCTTAGCCTGGCGTTTGTACATGGTGCGGCGAATCATTTCCATGGGATGACATGAGTAGATGTGCGTCAGACCCTTCATAAACTTTCAATAAACTGCCGTGCTCATAGAAGTGATTTCAGGCTTAAGGTCATCGTCAGTTTCATACGATTCCAGAGGATGAGCCAAGAACCTTGCAACGTGGCAAGATTCCTCAGGGGTGAGCACTATGCCCGCAACGACGTGTGCTGGTTCTGGCGGAGAGGCGGGCCTCATCTCGTTTAACTCGGCCAGCACACCTGAAGTGGATGGCAGCTCCTGAAGCGATCTGATGGGCGGTAGTCGGTCCTCCGGATTCTCGGGACTGGCATGGGTGCTGTTTGGGCCGAAGTCAATCCTGAGGTTCCCAGGTGATGGCGGGTTGGACATTGGTCTCCCTGTAGGTGATGGTGGTTGATCATCCGACTGCCTTCTGGGTGTCATCATAGGTCTGTTCCACCCCGGAGGTGCGACGCCTGGCCCCCCTGCAGGATCTTCTGGCTGCCTGTTAGGAACATTGGAGCCTGCGGCTACTGCTACTTGTTGGGTCCCCCGGGCTTGTTACACTCTATCCATGCCTCTACGGTTTGGGGATTATTTGGGGGATAGAGGCCATACTAAGTCTCCTCATTTATCTCGTAAGGCTCCGCCATATTCAATTAATCTGCATTTGGAAACATAGTGTAGCATATTTAAACATCATCATGAGGCATATTATCTCCTAAATCTATGAATAAGTCAGCATGCAAATTACTATATCTACGTGAGTAAGTATATGAGTCATTGTTATGCAAATTAATATACATATATACAATATCGTTATTAAAGAAATGCACGTACCTGGTGGGGGTGGGAGGAGATCATGGCTATGTTCTATATGACTTGGTCCAATTGTATCTCTACTATTGGGAACTGTCCAGTTACACTTACGATAAGTCATGAGACCAGTCCCCGAACAAGAGGTATGACACAACAAATAACTATTATAATGATTAGTAATATTGCCCCTAGAATCACCCTTGCTGCCTTAAGATATTTTCCCCAGCCAAGCTTATTAAACCAATCCCAGAATCCCTTCAATTGAGTGTTCCAATTAGACTGCAGCACAGGCTCATCTCTCATGCGTTTCATTTCCTGTAGGACTCCTGTGAGGCTGCCGTTAACATCTGTATGCAAAGGAATCAAAGTACAACAATCTTCTCCTATATAATCACATATTCCTTGGTCCCCAGCCATACGGGATTCTAGCACAAACCTATTTTGCAGAACCATTAGTGAAGTAGCATGCAATTGTTCCTTCACCAGATCCATGCCCTTTATTTTAAAATTTATAAACCTTTGTTGATTATACCATAGGAGATTTACCCACCTACTATTGCGAGCTGTATACTGCGCATTAACAACTGATCCATAGATTGGTATTGAACCAGCAACTCTTCCACTTTCTATCCAATCACTCCCTATGGCAATCTGTTCTTCAGGTACTCCATATGGGATCTGATCCCAAGAAATATATACCTCATCTGATGTTTTCCAGTTGTGTTTAGTGGGAGTGCTTCTTTTAGCGTGGTAGGTTACTTCATTAATGCCTATTGGGTTATTTACTATTAACTTTAGTTGCCCTGTCAGCATCACTGGTGCACAGATGTCTCATTTTGACACATCCAAAAAATGTCACCCAAAGGGGCAGATCCCTTTGCCAGGCTCAGTATTCGGTATTGAGATACACTGGAAGGTTGGAACTCATAGATGACATGACCCCCATCTGGTATTACCTGTTCACAACGTATGGTAGCCTTAAAACTAGTTTTACAAAACTTAATGTGGTGGGTGGAGTTCCCCTCCTTAGTCGGTGGGTACCATGTTCTATTACTACATGTCACCAGTCTATCTAATGTCCACATTTGGCTAGAGGTCCTTTTGGTCACTTCTTCTAATTCTTCCCCACGGGCTATACAAAACGGAAAAATCAGGTCAGCTGGTTTTTGTACTACTGGTGGGAGGGAGAACGTACTTATTACATCGTTTATTGAGGAGTTCAGCGCTCTGGGGCATACTTTGTGGTCTGTTGACCATGAG